>NC_090989.1:155468055-155769583 GCF_041146395.1 Eulemur rufifrons
CATTTGCTCACTTTTTGATAGGGTTGTTTGATTTTTTTTGCTGATTTTCCTGAGTTCTAAATAGATTCTTGTTATCAGTCCTTTATCTGATGTGTAGTATGAAAAAATTTTTTCCCATTCTGCAGGTGGTGTGTTTATTCTCGTGACTGTTTCTTTGGCTGTGCAGAAGCTTTTTAATTTAATCATGTCCCATTCATTTACTTTTGTTGCTGCTGTGATTGCCTTAGGGGTCTTCTTCATAAATTCTTTGCCTAGGCCAATGTCTGTAAGAGTCTTTCCTACATTTTCTTCTAGAATTCTGATTGTATCACACCTAAGGTTTAAGTCTGTTATCCACTGTGATTTGATTTTTGTGAGAGGTGAAAGCTGTGGGTCCTGTTTCAGTCTTCTACAAGTGGCTAACCAATTCTCCCAGCACCATTTATTGAATAGGGATTCTTGTCCCCAGAGTATATTCTTTCCTGCCTTGTCAAAAATTAGGTGACTATATGAGGATGGTTCTATATTTGGATTTTCCGTTGTGTTCCACTGGTCTGTGTCTCTGTACTTGTGCCAATACCAGGCTGTTTTAAGAACCACGGCCTTGTAGTATAGTTTGAGGTCTGGCAAATTAATACCTCCCATTTTGCTTTTATTGCTTAAAATTGCTTTTGCTATACGGAGTCTTCTCTGATTCTATACAAAGTGTATAATTATTTTCTCTACGTCTGTGAAGAATGATGTTGGTAGTTTAATAGGGATCGCATTGAACCTGTAAATCACTTTGGGTAGTATAGACATTTTAACGATGTTGATTCTACCGATCCATGAGCATGATATGGTTTTCCACCTATTTACATGCTCTGCGATTTCCTTCCTCAGTGTTTCATAGTTCTCCCTATAGAGGTCCTTTACCTCCTTAGTTATATATATTCCTAGGTATTTTATTTCTTTTGTTGCTATTTTGAAGGGTATTGAGTCCTTAATTTGGTTCTCCATTTGACTGTTATTGGCATATATGAATGCCTCTGATTTGTGTGTATTGATTTTGTATCCTGAGACTTTACTGAATTCATTGATCAATTCCAGGAGTCTCCTCATTGAATCCTTGGAGTTTTCTAGATATAACATCATATCATCAGCAAAGAGTGAGAGTTTGATCTCTTCTGTCCTTATTTGGACTGTCTTGATTCTGCTCTCTTGCCTGATAGCTCTTGCAAGGACTTCCAATACTATGTTGAAAAGTAATGGGGAGAGTGGGCAGCCTTGTCTGGTTCCAGTTCGAAGTGGGAATGCTTTCAGTTTTTCCCCATTCAGTAGATGTTGGCTGTGGGTTTGTCATATATGGCTTGTATCATTTTTAGATAGGCCCCGTCTGTGCCTATTTTGTTAAGTTTTTATCATAAAAGGGTGTTGAATTTTGTCAAATGCTTTTTCTGCATCTATTGAGAGGATCATATCATCTTTATTTTTGCTTCTATTTATGTGGTGAATTACATTTATAGATTTGCATCTGTTAAACCATCCCTGCATCTCTGGGATGAAGCCCACTTGGTCGTGATGGATTATTTTTTTGATAAGCACTTGGATTAGATTTGCTAGGATTTTATTAAGAATTTTTACATCTATATTCATAAGGGATATTGGTGTGTAGTTTTCTTTTTTTTGTTGCATCCTTTCCTGGTTTTGGTATCAAGATTATGTTGGCTTGGTAAAAAGTGTTGGGGAGAATCCTTCTTGATATTGGAGAATAGTTTATGTAGGATGGGCACCAGTTCTTCTTTGTAGGTCTGGTAAAATTCGGGTGTGGATCTGGTCCAGGGCTTTTCTTTTTGGGAAGGTTTTTTATTGCTGTTTCGATTTCAGATCTAGATATCGGTCTATTCAGGAATTCTATTTCTTCCTGGTTGAGCCTGGGAAGGCTGTATGTTTCTAAAAAATTGTCCATTTCTTCCAGGTTTTCTAATTTGTGTGCATAAAGATTTTTGTAGAATTCATAGATGATACCATGTATCTCTGTGGCATCAGTCGTGATTTCTCCTTTCATGTTCCTGATGGAGGTTATAAGAGTTTTTTCTTTTCTGCTCTTGGTTAGTCTAGCCAGAGGCGTGTCAATTTTGTTTATTTTTTCAAAGAACCAACTTTTTGTTTTATTTATCTCCCTTATGGTTTGTTTATTGCCATTTTCATTTAGTTATGATTTGATCTTAATAATTTCTCTCCTTCTGCTGGGTTTGGGGTCGGTCTGTTTTTCCTTCTCCAGCTCTTTCAGTCTATTCATTAGATTGTCTATTTGTAAGTTTTCTGTCTTTTTGGTATAGGTATTTATGGAAATAAATTTTCCTCTCAGGACTGCTTTAGCTGTGTCCCACAGATTTTGGTAAGTTGTGTCTCCTTTGTCGTTTAATTCGAAGAATCTTTTGATTTCCGTCTTGATTTCTTCATTTATAAAATGATCGTTCAGGAGAAGGTTGTTTAGCTTCCATGACTTTGAGTAGAAATGAGAATTTCTGTTAGGATTCATTGTTACTTTATTCCACTGTGATCTAAGAAGATGCATCGTATAATTTGTATTTTTTAAAATTTTTTAAGACATGCTTTATGTCCTAGGATATGGTCAATCTTGGAGAATGTCCCATGAGCTGATGAGAAGAAAGTATATTCAGTGGTTTTTGGGTAGAATGTCCTGTAGATGTCAGTCAGGCCCATTTGTTCTAGCATTCTATTTAAGTCCATTATTTCTTTGTTTATTTTTTGTTTGGAGGATCTGTCCAGTACTGTCAGCGGCGTGTTAAAGTCTCCGGCTATTAGAGTGTTATTGTCTATCGTTTGGTTCAGATTAAGTAGGGTTTGCTTTATGAATCTGGGTGTAGCTAAGTTGGGTGCACATATATTAAATATAGTTATGTCTTCTTGTTCAATTGTACCCTTCACCAGTATATAGTAACCATCTTTGTCTTTCATTACTTTTGTTGATTTAAAAACTAAGTTATCGGAGATTAAAACCGCCATGCCAGCTTTCTTTTGGCTTCCATTTGCTTGAAATATCGATTTCCCCCCTTTTATTTTTAGTCTAAATGCATCCTTGCAGGTTAGATGAGTTTCCTGAAGACAGCAGATACTTGGCTTATATTTTTTTATCCGTTAGGCCAGTCTATGTCTCTTGAGTGGGGAATTCAATCCATTCACATTTAATGAGAGAACTGATAAGTGAGACAGATTTCTGTTCCTCATGTTGGGTTGAATTTCATTGATCTGTTTTCTCTCTTGAGCCATTGTGATAACTGGGTTTTTATCTTTATCTCTTGAGTAGTTTTACATTCGTGGGTCTTTCTTTTGCTGGACCGTGTGTAACTCTGTTTTGAGTACTTCTTGGAGAGCTGGTCTTGTCTTGGTGAATTCTCTGAGTTTTTGTTTATCTGAGAATGTCTTAATTTCACCTTCATATGTAAAACTGAGCTTAGCTGGGTACAAGATTCTAGGCTGGGCATTATTCTGTTTCAGAAGAGTGAGAATGGGGCCCCAATCTCTTCTTGCTTGTAAGGTTTCAGTTGAGAAATCTGGCGTGATTCGGATGGACTTTCCTTTGTATGTTACTTGTTTCTTTCTCCTTACAGCTCGAAGAAGGGCCTCTTTAGTGGATATTTTGGTCAGTCTGATAACTGCATGACGTGGTGTCCTCCTATTTGGTATGAATCTCCCAGGGGTTCTTTGAGCTTCTTGAACCTGTATATCTAGAGAGTTGGCAAGGCCTGGGAAATTTTCCTGAATTATATCTTCAAGTAGTTTATCCAACCCTTGCTTATTGTCTTCTTTACCCTCAGCAATGCTGATAACTCTCACCTTAGGCTTCTTCACATAATCCCACATTTCTTGTAGACTCTGGTCTTTTCTCTTGTTTCTTTGTTCTATCTCTGTGACTGACTTATTTAATTCGAAAGTGTTGTCTTCGATCTCTGAGATTCTTTCTTCTGTTTGATCTACCCTGCTCTTGAGACTTTCCACTGTGTTTTGTAGGTCCCTGAATAAATTCTTCATTTCCAGGAGTTCAGTTTGATTTTTCTTCAATGTTTCGATTTCTTTAGTGAATTTTTCTTCCAAGTCCTGGATCTTTTTTGTGGTTTCTTTGTGTTGTTTATCCGTTTTTTTCTTGCATAATATTCAGCTTATTTATTATCGATGTTTGAAATTCTTCCTGTGACATGTTGCTATTTTGAATCTGGTTTGTGTCAATTGGTGGAGAACTAGTAATTCTCTTTGAGGGCAAGGTTTCAGCTTGATTCTTTATACTCCCAGAGTTCTTTTGCTGAGCCCTTCCCATCTGGATGAATCATTAAGATCCCTTCTTTCAGCTTTAGTCTGGATAGAGGCACGCCATGCGCGCTGATCTTAGGCAGTGTAGCAGACCAGGTAAGCTGCCTCCTCTGTCGCTAGGGGGAGCCCTTCGCGTGTTGTTCAGGATTTTGCTACTGCCCCTGGGGGGCTGCTCCTGTTGGGTCCAGCCCCAGAGAATTAATTTGACCCAAAACTGGTTTGAGAGTCGAGACACTGGGCTGTTCTGATTGCAGACGGAAAGCGTCTTTTTCCTTGCCTCTTCCTCTCGCGAGGTGGTTTCTGCCTCTCTCTGCGCGAAAGACAGTGGCTAGGCGGAGGGGGCGGGGCCTTCATTCGCCCACCACCCCAGCCGCTGTAGCTCCCGGGGGTAATGGTCTGCCCCGCCCCAATATCCACAAGGTCCACGCTCCACTCTCTCGAGACTGGGGAAGCACTCAGTGTTCACACAAAGGTGGAGCTCCTAGTAGGGGTCCACGGACTAGGGGAGGGAGCTGTCCAGGGAGCTGCCCGGTACCCAATCGCTCCGCAGCGGGTAGGCTGTGGACCCGGACAATGGCAGCCGCCGGTCTGCAGATCGCTGGCACTGGGGTTGAATGCTCTGGGTCTGGCCGAGGTTGGAGGAGCCGGGGACCAAGGGAGCCCAGCCTCCCGTGTAAAGGAGACAGTTTGGCGTCTGCTAGGTGCCTGTCGCTGCAGCTTATCGCAGACCCTCTCCCTCCAGTTGCAGTCCACGCACAGCGCTCCGGGGTCCACAATGCCTCCCGCTAATGTCTCCTCTCCACAGAGCCCCACGTCTCCTGCGGGGATTCTGCACTGACTTCAGGCATATCCCCAGTTGAGTGGCTGTGGAGGTCAGTGGGGGAACAAGCCGCTTTCCTGTGGGGCTGAACCCACCTCACTCTCTGGTGAGGCGGGTACAGCCATCCCACGCTCCGCTGTCTATTTTCTGTCCCGCACTCTCCAGATTTTCGCGATCTTATTTCCCGTTCACCTCAGTCTTTTCTTGCTCTCTGTTTCCCACGCTGATTCTCTGTGGATTCACACCGCCATTCTTGCTGGGGAGCGGTCCTCTAGCGTTGTGGCAGGCTGATATCCATGCCTTCCTTGCACATCTTCTTTATAGAAATGTCTATTCAAGTTTTTTGCCCATTTAAAAAATCAGTTTGTTGTTGATTTGTAAAAATTCTTTATTCTGCCAGCCAATCCCTTATCAGATATATGGTTTTCAAATATTTTTTTACTTTCTGTGGGTTGCCTTTTATGTACCCTGTGGTGCACAAAAGTTTTTAATTTTCTTGAAATTAAACTTAATGTATTTTTTTTCTTTGCCTGGACTTTTGGTGTTCTGTCCAATAAATCATTGTCATGAAGCTTTTCCCTTATATTTTCTTCCCTTAAGAATTTTATGGCTTTAGTTCTTACTTTTTAAGTCTTTGAGCCATTTATTTTTATTTTTTATTTCAGCTCATTATGGTGGTACAAAAGTTTTGTATATAATTTAAGATAAGGGTCCAACTTCATTCTTTTGCATATGGACATCCAGTTTTCCACCACTTATGGTTGAAAAGACTGTCTTTTCTTCATTGAGTGATCTTGCCACTCTTTTCAAAAATCAGTTGACCATATATGTGAAGGTTTATTTTTGAGATCACAACTGACTTTCATATATGGTCCCTGACTTACAATGGTTCACGTTAATGATTTTTGGACCTTACGATGGTGTGAAAGTGATACACATTCCATAGAAACCACACTTCAAGTACCCATACAACCATTCTGTTTTTCACTTGCAGTTTAGTAGTCAATAAATTACAGGAGCTATTCAGCACTTTATTATAAAATAGGCTTTGTGTTAGATGATTTTGCCTAACTTGCAAATGTGTTTTGAGCATTTTTAAGGTAGGCTAGGCTAAGCTATGATGTTTGATAGGTTAGGTATATTAAATGTATTTTCAACATATGATATTTTCAACTTATGATGGGTTTATCGGAGCGTAACCCCATCATAAGTCAAGGAGCATCTGTACTGATGTGGTATCTTCTTCAACTTTGTTGAACTAGTTTACTACCTCTGATAGTTTAATGTGGATTCCTTAGGGTTCTTTTTTTTTTTTTTTTCCTTATGTAAGACCATGTTGTGGGGAGTTAGCTATGCTCCCAGCAAAAGTTCGGGTCCCTCAGACGGGTAACAGGATTTACATAATAACAGGTAGTTTGGTTTAGGGTCAAAGTCTTCTAAAAGGCGTCTACAGATCCTTTAACTCTATCTAGGTGAATAATGGGTTATAAAATCTTAGGGCAAACTTCTAAATTTTAGGATAAGGCTATCACTTTAGCTAAAAAAGAGACCTCATGGCTCTGGTTTTTGTGTAAGAGAGATTTCAAAAGTCAAGCATGAGCTGTCCCTTATGCTATTTACTTTATTAACCTCATGGTTCCATCTGGGCCCGGGCTCCGGCAGCATATCTTATTGATCAGCTTTTATCTCTGATTAGCTCTCATCTCCAGTGGCCTGTCTTTGTTGATCAGCTCCACATCCCATGGCTCCATGCAAGACCTGTTTTGTCTTTCAAAGCAGATGAGAGCCACAGGCTTGAGACTGCAGCATCACCTTGGAATGCAGCTGCTACTGACCATTGAGATGCCCTTCTGAGGCGAGGCAGCTTTTGATATGTGAACTAACACATTTACATTTTCCTTTAGGGCAAAGCCTTGCAAGACTCCTGAAATAATTTCTGTCTCTAAAATTATAGGGGACATTTCTATAAATCAATATTTCTTAGGCTCAACACCATGTCCTCTTCAATGGAAGTGGTTTTACTCGTTACTCCTTACACTGTGATCTAGATGACTTTTTTTCTTGCCTTAAACCTGGGTAGAACTTTCAGTGTAACAAATAGAAGTGGCAAGAGGAGATATCTTTATTTTGTTCCTGATCTTACAGAGAAAGCATTCAGTTTTTGTCTATCAAGTGTGATGTTACTCGTGGGTTGAGAAAGTTACTTTGTATTCCTAATATTGTGAGGTTTTTTTTAAATCTTGGAAGGATGTTGGATTCTGTCAAATGCTATTTCTGCATCCATTGAGATGATCATGTGCTTTTTTGTCCTGTAATAATATGGTTTAATATATTACATTGACTGATTTCCATATGTTGAGCCAACCTTGCCTTCTTTGAATAAATCCCACTTGGTCAGGTTGTGTAATCATTTTTATATGTTGCTGGATTTAGTTTGCTAGTTATGTTCATAAAGCATATTATTTGTTTTTTTATGATATCTTTGGTTTTGGCATGAGGGTAACATTGGCCTCATGGAATGAGTTGGGAGTTGTTTCTTCCTCTTCTATTTTCTGAAAGAGTTTTTGAAGGGCCAGTATTAAATATTTTTTAATCATTTGGTAGAATTCACTCGGATTATGATGGGGTTATGTCCTGATAAATTCCTTATAAATTGAAAATATTGTAAGTTGAAAATGTATTTAATATTCTGATAAACCCACCATAAAGTAAAAAAATTATAAGTTCAGATGCTTTTCAACTTACAGTGGGGGTTATTTCTCTATAAACCCATTATAAAGTTGAAAAGTGTAAGTCGAACTATCATTAAGTCAGGGACCATCTGTCTGGTCTTGGACTTTCTTTGCGGGAAGCTTTGTGATTACTACTTAAGTACCTTTTCTTGTTAGAGGTCAATTCAGATTTTTCTATTTCTTCTTGAGTCAGATTTGGTCACATGTGTCTTTTTAGGAATTTGTCCTTTTCATATAGCATTATGCAATTTGTTGGAATATGATTGTTGAAAATATTCCTTTTTAATATTTTTATTTTGTTTTACTTTTTGGTAGAAACGGGTTCTCACTCTTGCTCAGGCTGGTTCTTGCTCAGGGTAGTCTCAAACTCCTTAGCTCAGGCAATCCTCCAGCCTTGGCCTCCCAGAGTGCTAGGATTACAGGCATGAGCCACCATGCCTGGCCTCATATTTTTAATTTTTGTAATGTTGGTAGTAATGTTTCCTTTTTTCATTCCTGATGTTAATAATTTAAGTCTTCTCTCTATTTTCCTTGGCCTGTCTAGTTAAACGTCAATCAGTTCTATTGATATTTTCAAAGAAAAAACTTTTGGTTCCATTGATTTCTTTATAATAAAAATGCATTTTTTCCCTTACACTATACACAAAAATCAAATCCAGGTGTACAAAGCCATTAATGCAAAAAGAACATCCTCCACATTTTTGAAAGAGTACCTAGGAAAATATATTTATGGTTCCATTGATTTCTTTGCCTCACTTTCAAATTGATTGTGGATGTTGGTCTGTATGTCCACAACTCTTAGAGCAGTTGTTCTCACTGAAATGCTAATGGTCTTAAACAAGTTTATATTCTCTGGACACATTTCTTTGCTTGTAATCAAACATGATTTAATTAATTCACTATCTGTAAGTGGCTTTCCTTGTTTGGCTATCAAATTAGCCACTCAGAAATTTACCTTTTTTTGCAGTCATATTTTCATTTCTGTTTTTGTGAAGAAGATCTGTGATAAGATACTCTATTTAAGTTTTTTGTTTTCTGATTGATGGTTTCCTGTGAGTTGGGAATATTGTGATGAGTGCTTAATTTGGTAGTGTTAACATATATTGGGTTCTTTTAGCACAGATACAGTGTTATTCCATAATAAGCAGAATGTTAGAAATATTACAGAAGGAGTATACAGTTGGCCCTTCATATCTGCAAGTTTTGCATCTGTAGATTCAAATAACCGTGGATCAAAAATATTTGGGGAAAAAATGACAACAATAAAAAATTACAAATAGAAATAAAATATAACAACTATTTATATAGACTTTACTTTGTACTAGGTATTATAAGTAATCTGGAAATGATTTAAAATATATGGGAGGATATGCATACATGATATGCAAATATAATATCATTTTATATTAGGGACTTGAGCATCTGTGGATTTTAGTATCTACAGGGGAGTCCTGGATGCAATCCCTTGTGGATACCAAGGGATGACTGTGTATACACTGAAGAGCAGAATATGAGGCAAATAAAAATATCCCTGTTCTCACCCTAGCTGAAAGCAGATATATACTCCACAAAAATGGAATCATGCTGTAAATACTGTTTATAATGCTTTTCTACTTAACATAGTATGAAAAATTTTGAAGTTAATAAGTATCTTAAAAATTTAAAAATTAGTAGCCAGGCACAGTGGCATGGGCTTGCAGTCCCAGATACTTGCGAGGCTGAGTCAGGAGGATCACTTGAGAACAGCCTGGGCAAAATGGTGACACTCTGTCTCTTTTAAAAAAAATTGAAACCAAGTTAAAGTAATTAATTTATCTTTTTCTTAACATGTTTGTGAAAGGCCTTCAATTTTATTTTGCCACTGATAAATTCTTAATTACTTAAAGAGGATACACATCTAAAGGAGAAATGGTAAAGGGCATAGTTGTTTTGAAGCTGACACTTCATTCAATAACTTTTAATGTATCTGACAGGCATCTGGCAGACACAGTGGGGAACAGAGCCAAACAATCTATTAACTAATAGTTTTATTTTTCCTAATATGCCTGCAAATAAAGGGTAGACCTGAAAATAGATCCATGATTATAGGGAGAAAACTGTACTCTCTTTCAGGCTTCATGCTTTTCTTGCAAGTATAATTTGTTTCTTTCCTCCTCTTTCTACATTAGTAAATTTTTTTAATTAATTTTAAAAGTTTTGCTTTTGACATGTAATTTTAAATATTTATGAAATATAGTGTGATGTTTTGATACATGTATGCATTGTGTGCAAATCAAGGTAATTAGCTTTTCCATCACATCAAACACTTGTCATTTTTATTGTGGTGAGAACATTCAAATTCCTTTCTTCTAGCCATTTTGAAATATACACTATGTTATTGTTAATTATAGTCACCCTATTGTGCAATGAAGCACCAGAACGTATTCCTGTTATTTAACTGTAACTTTGTACACATTTACCAACCTCTTACTGTCTTGCCTCGTCCCACGCCTCCCTATCCTTTGGTAACCCCTATTCTACTCTCTGCTTACATGAGATTAACTTTTCAAAATTCCACATATGGGTGAGATGATATGGTATTTGTCCTTCTGTGCTTGGCTTACTTCATTTAACATAATGTTCTCTAGGTTGATCCATCTTGTCCCAAATGACAGGATTTCGTTCCTTTTTTTAAATGGCTGAATAGTATTCTGTGTGTGCGTGTGTGTGTATGTATGTATGTGTGTGTTAGGTTATTAAGTGTGGAATGTCTGATTTCCTTAAGTACTAAGTTTGACAGTTGATATCTCTGACATTTCACTTTGACATTTCTTGTGGGTTTTTTTTTTATTGTGAAGGTATATCCTCTTTCTTTCAAACACATGTTTTGGCTTGTGATTATCTTTCAAAAGGGTTTTTTAGAGCAATTTTTGTGAAACCATGGATAAGTCAAAAATTCATGTTATTTTTTAATATGAATTCCATTGTGGAGTGAATGAAATACAGACAGCTCGAAATATCAACGAAGTGGTTGGGAAGGATGTGGCTAATGAACGTACAGTAATAAGTCGATAGTTTGAGAAGTTCCATTCTGGTAGTTTCAATCTTAAAAATGAGCCATGTGGGTGACTAAGACCAAGGTGGATAATGATGAGCTGAAAGCTGTAGTGGAAGTGAATCCATCTCAACCTACTCGTGAATTAGCAGCAAGGTTTGACGTTACTATTCCAACAATGTGAGACCATTTGAAACAAATGGGCAAGGTAAAGATGGATAGATGGGATGGGTGCACATGAATTAAATGAGCATCAGAAGAGAAATCATCTTGAAGCTTGCCATTCTTTGCTCTCACGACATAAAGGTGAACCATTTCTACACTGTATTGTTACATGTGATGAAAAATGGATTATTTTTGACAATCACAAGCATTCGGCACACTGGTTGGATAAAGATGAAGTACAAAAACATAGTCCAAAAATGAACAGTCATCAAAAACTAATGGTGTCTGTTTGGTGGTCTTGTGCTGGTATTATCCGCTACAGCTTCATGAAACCTGGTCAATCCATTACGGCAGATGTCTACTGCAACCAACTAGATGAAATGATGAGGATGCTTGTGATTATGAAGCCAAGATGGATCAATAGAGACAGGCCAGTCTTCTTGCAGGACAACGCTCAACCACATGTTGTACAAACAATGCTGCTCAAACTACAGAAGCTGGACTTGGAAACTCTCTGTCATCTACTGTATTCACCAGACCTTGCACCAACTGTCTACTACTTCTTCCAGGCTTTGGAACACTTCTTGCAAGGAAAAATAATTCAATTCTCAACAAGTTGTGGAAAATGCCTTTCACACTTTCACGGCCACTTGCTCTCTAGGCTTCTTCACTGCTGGCATAAGCAGGCTACTGTTGAGATGGCAAAACTGTGTTGATAGTTTAGGCACGTACCTGGAGTAATTATACTGCTGCTTCTTTGAGGTATAATAGGGTAAACTTTTGATTCAAAATTGTACATTTGATATTTAATGACCTATTACATGCATATTACATTTAAAAAATCCATTCATCCATTGTTGGACATGTAGGTTGATTCCATATCTTGGCTGTTGTGAATAGTGCTGCAGTAAACATGGGAATGCAGATATCTCTTTGACATACTGATTTAATTTCCTTTGGATATATATCCAGTAATGGGATTGTTAGATCATATGGTAGTTCTATTTTTAATTTTAATTTTTTGAGGAACCGCCATACTTTTATCTTGAATGGCTATACTAATTTACATTCCCTCTGACAGCATTTGTTATTTTTGTCTTTTTGGTAATAATCATTTTAACTGGGATGAGGCGATATTTCATTGTGTTTTTGATTTTCATTTCACTAATGATTAGTGATGTTGAGCATTTTTTCATATACCTGTTGGTCATTTGTATGTCTTCTTTTGAGAAATGTCTATTCAGATCTTTAGCCCATTTTTAATTGGATTTTTTTGCTATTGAATTGTTTGGGTTCCTTATATTCTGAGTATTGACCCCTTGTCAGATGGATAGTTTTGAGAATATTTTCTCCCATTCAAGAGGTTGTCTCTTCACTCTGTTGATTGTTTCCTTTGCTGTGCAGAAGCTTTTTAGTTTGATATAATCCCATTTGTCTATATTTGCTTTTGTTGCTGTGCTTGTGAGGTCTTATCCAAAGCATCTTTGCCCAGACTAATGTCTTGAAGCATTTTCCCTATGTTTTCTTCTAGTAGCATTCAATAAAATTTAAGCATCCTTTCATTATAAAAACCTTAATCAAAATGGTTATAGAAGGATCATACTCCAACACAATACAGGCCACATATGATAGACCCACAACTAACATCATACTGAGTGGAGAAAAGTTGAAAGCTTTTCATCTAAAATCTGGATCAAGATGAGAATGTGTCCACTTTTACCACTTCTATTCAAAAATCATACTGGAAATCCTAGCTAGAGCAATTAGGCAAGAGAATAGAGGGCATCCAGATTGGAAAGGAAAAAGTCAAATTGTCCCATTTGTAGAAGACCTATAAAAAACCCTAGAGACCCCCATCAAGAAACTCTTAGAACTAATAAATGAGTTCAGTAAAGTTACAGGATACAAAACCAACATACAAAAATAGTGGCATTTATATATGCCAACAGTGAACAATCTGAAAAAGAAATAAATCAATTCCATGTATTAATACAATAGCTAGACTACACAGACCTAGGAATAAATTTAACAAAGTAGGTGAAAGATCTCAAGAAAAACTAACATTGATGAAAGAAATTGAAGAGGACACAGATAAATGGAAAGATACTACCTGATCATGGATTTGAGCAATTAATATTGTTAAAATATCCATACTACCCAAAACAATCTACAGATTCAGTGCAATCCCTGTCAAAATACCAATGACATTTTTCAGAGAAATAGAAAAAATCTTAAAATTCATACGGAACCACAGAAGACTCTGAACAGCTAAATTAATCTTGAGCAAAAAGAACAAAGCTGGAGGGGCATCACGCTACCTCACTTCAAAATATGCTACAAAGTAACGATAACCAAAACAGCATGGTAGTGGCATAAAAAAAGATACATAGATCAATGGAACAAAAATAGAGAACCTAAAATAAATTTACACATGTACAGCTAATTGATTTTTAACAAAGGCACCGAGTGCACACATTGGGGAAAGGACAGTTTCTTCAATGAATGGTGCTGAAAAAACTGGTTACATGCAGAAGAATTGAACTAGATTCCTGTCTCTTACCACTTATAAAAATCAACCCATAATGGACTAAAGACTTAAATTTAAGACCCAAAACTATGAAACTACTGGAAGAAAACAGAGAGGAAATGCTTCATGACATTGGTCTACTACATTAATTAAAAAAAATAATTTGAAAGCCAATCTAAAAGGAAGTTGTTAAAATGGAAAGTTCCACAGTTTCTCTGAATATATATGAAACACAATTTCAGACAGTGAAGGATGTTGTTAATTTTCGTGTTCTTGTCAATTAGTGACAAAGGTTAAGAAGACAGGAGTGATGAGTGCTCCTGAGATTGAAATTAAATACCAAGGGCCTCAATAAGGATTTATCAGAGGGTAGAAAAACTGCTGATGTTAAATTCTTAAATTCCCATGCAATTCTTTGTAGTTTTATTTATGAGTCATGCTCAGAGATTGTACACTTTTGACCTTAGCATAGCAGGCAGCTATGTTGTTAATTTGTGGATACCTGAAGTGACTTGAGAGAGACTACGGAACATCATGCATGCTCACCAAGGGTTAAATCTGGTAAATCCTAGGAGAGCTCGTTTCTTTGGCACTTAGCATTTGGAGGAGCATACTGATGAGCATCTGATTTTTTTTTCTTTAACATTTTCCCCATCTGTATAACATTAAGTGATAGAACTTGGTATAACTGCTTTGTTTTTAAAGTTTTTATTCAGAATTTATTTTTCATTGGGAATTTAAAATAGTTATAGAAGATTGATAATGCTACAAGTACTTGCAAATATAATGAAATATTACAAGAGTATGTAAATTACCAATAAGCAGATTTGATGTCTTCAACAGAGATCAGATATAAATATACACATATATACACGTGCAAATAGATTTATGCTGTATATATTTTTTCATAGTTTGGTTTCTTTTTCAACTGAAAGATTGATATCTGATAGTGTATTTACCTCTGTGTTATCTTTTGCATTTTTTTTTTTTTTTTTTTTTTTTTTTTTTTTGAGACAGAGTCTCACTCTGTTGCCCGGGCTAGAGTGAGTGCCGTGGCGTCAGTCTAGCTCACAGCAACCTCAAACTCCTGGGCTTAAGCGATCCTACTGCCTCAGCCTCCCGAGTAGCTGGGACTACAGGCATGCGCCACCATGCCCGGCTAATTTTTTGTATATATATATTTTAGTTGTCCATATAATTTCTTTCTATTTTTAGTAGAGACGGGGTCTCACTCTTGCTCAGGCTGGTCTCGAACTCCTGACCTCGAGCGATCCACCCGCCTCGGCCTCCCAGAGTGCTAGGATTACAGGCGTGAGCCACCGCGCCCGGCCCTTTTGCATTTTCATACACATTTTAGAGTCAGTTTATTGATTTCCACAAAAGTCTTTTAGGATTTTGATTGGGATTGAATAGAATCTAATAATCAATTTGGGGATAATCTATATTTTTACACTATTGAGTATTCTAATCCATTAATATGATATATATTTTTATTAGGCTTTTAATATCTCTAATGTCTTATATTTTTCTGTGTAGAGATCTTCCATGTGTCTCATTAGATTTATTTTTAGTTACTTACAATGTTTTGATGTTGTTATAGATGGTACATTTTATTTTATATTTATTTATTTTATTTATGTATTTTTTGAGATGGAGCCTTGCTGTGTCACCTGGGCTGGAGTGCCATGGTGTCAGCCTAACTCACAGCAACCTCAAATTCCTGGGCTCAAGCGATTCTCCTGCCTCAGCCTCCCAGGTAGCTGGGATTACAGGCACACGCCCTTATGCAGGGCTAATCTTTCTAGTTTTAGTCGAGACTATGGCTCATTCCTGCTTAGGCTGGTCTTGAACTCCTGACCTCAAGCAATCCTCCCACCTTGGCCTCCCAAAGTGCTAGGATTACAGGCCTGAGCCACCATGCCCAGCCCTGATGGTACATTTTAAAAACATTTTTAATTTATTTTCTAATTGCTTGTTGGTATGTAGACTTAACCTTGTGTCTAATGACCTTGCTAGGTTTATATATTTGTTGTACTAGTTCATGTCCAGATTGTTTTGAATTCTTTATATACACAATCAGACCTGCAGATGGCAATTTTATTTCTTCATTTCCAATCATAATATCTTTAATTTTTTTCTGCCTTATTTGTACTGGCTGGCCCTCCAGTATAATGTTGAATAAAAATGGTAATAGTGGGTATCCTAACCTTAGTGATAAAATTTCAGTACTTCATTAATATGCATGATGTTTGCTGTAGACACATTGTAGATACCCTTTATCAGATTAAGGAAATTCCCTTCTAATCTTAGTTTGTTAAGATTTTTTGGTCATGAGTGGACATTGAATTTTATCAGATTTTTTTTATACCTACAGAGATGATCCTGTGATTTTTTTTCACTTCATTGACTTTCTAATATTTCTAATACTAAACCAATCTTGCATTCCTGGAATAAGCTCAAATTGGTCATGATGCATCCATCATCCTTTTTATACATCGTTGGATTTGATTTCTTTTTATTTTTTATTTTATTTTTTTTGAGACAGAGTGTCACTTTGTTGCCCTGGCTAGAGTGAGTCCCGTGGCATCAGCCTCGCTCACAGCAACCTCAAACTCCTGGGCTTAAGCGATCCTACTGCCTCAGCCTCCCGAGTAGCTGGGACTACAGGCATGCGCCACCATGCCCGGCTAATTTTTATATTTTTTTTTAGTTGGCCAGATAATTTCTTTCTATTTTTAGTAGAGATGGGGTCTCACTCTTGCTCAGGCTGGTCTCGAACTCCTGACCTCGAGTGATCCACCCGCCTCGGCCTCCCAGAGTGCTAGGATTACAGGCGTGAGCCACCGTGCCCGGCCCTCTTTTTATTTTTTTAAAAAAGATTTTTATATATGTTCTTGAGCGAGATTGGCCTGTAGTTTTCTTTTCTTATAATGTCCTTATCAGGTTTTACTATCCTACTGAGTTCAAAATGAATTCCCTCTTCCCTATTCCTTGGAAGAGTTTATGATTGGTGTTATTTCTTCAGCTGTTTGGAAAAATTCACTGGTAAAATCATTGGAACCTAGTATTTCATTTATGGGAAGATTTTAATTATAGATTTACTCTTCTTTAATAGGTATAGGACTATTAACGTTTTAAGCTTTTCCACCAGTTTTTTAAAGTTTTTTCTTTCTATAAATTTGTCAGTCTCATCTAAAGTTTCAAATTAGTTGGTATAAGCTTTTTTTTTTTTTTACCTTTTATGATGTTTTTAATGTTTTGATTGCTAATATTGATAATTTGTACCTTTTCTCTTTTTCTTCTTATCAATTGTCTTGCTAGGTGTCTGTCAGTGTTAGTGCTTTCAAAGAACCAGTTTTAGATGACAAGGCTTGATATATGGTAGTATAGGTTCTTTAAACTTGAAAAAGCTTTTCCTTATTCTTTATATTCTTAATATAAATTGAATCTGTTCATTCATTTCCTAAAAAAAGACGTGGGATTTTGATTCTTATCTATAGATTTTCTCTGTTGTACTTTTGCTTCCTATTTCATTAATTTCTGTTCTAATTTTTATTATGAGGATTCTGTTTCTCAAAGCATAGTCAAATTTCATGACTATTTTAAAAATTATCTATTTGTTTATAATACATAAGAAGCTCCCAGTGTTAATTTTTTCTTAAGTAATTGATACAGACTTGTCCCAAAAGGACACATGAACACAAGTTATGCAGAGGGACAGAGAAGCTCTTTTTAGAAATGTTTTCCTACATGGACACACCACTCAGGAATAGTAATTTTGGCACAATATACTTCATTGTCCTAAAGTATTTAATATTACCTTTCAAAATATAGATTAAGTTGAAAGGGGCTTACACATTAGAGAAATTAGTAAAGAAGGGAGAGTATATATTTAAGAAAATGTAGTGCTTAATTCAGTGACTGTGACCCTGTCTCAGTATTTAAAAATGCTAATTGATGTGTTTATTCTTGCTTTTCTAGTGATTTGCAGCTTTCGAGGATCTGTCCCTCAAGGGTTGGTCTTAGAAATAGGAGAAACAGTCCAGATTCTTGAAAAATGTGAAGGTAAGTATGGACCTATTAAGCACATAAATAGTGATCATTTCTATCATTATATACATTTATTTTGTGCTAATAAGATTATAAATGGTAATTTTAATGGTATAATTAATCACGTCATGAAATAGTGTTACATAAAATCCTTCCTGATCTATGTTCAGCATAAAGATTTGAGCTTTTTTGACTCTGATCCAATAGTAGCAATTAGATAATTAATTGTTCTCTGTCAGAACATGACTTTTACATACTATGTCAAGTGATTATTTTTGATTTTTTACAAATAGGTAATCTTCTACTCATGCTAGCTGCATTTGAATGGAATTGAATTGTAAATCCATTCATTTGTGTGTTTCTGCCTGATTGGTTGGACATCTTTAGTCATAATTAAGACCTTAAATATACTCAAATGAAGTTTGGCTTAACTGCTGTCCTCTTCTGTGACATATATGGGTATTTCTGCCATAACATTTATGCACTCTTGAGATAATATCATGTTCTTCAAAAATCACATACTTACCAAGATTTATGGAAAAAATAAATTTAGAGAGAAATCACACAAAATCAGAGCATTAACAAAAACAAAATGATACCATGGGAAATAACTTTGGAAGACTAGGCTAGCAGTTCAGCATGACTAGAAGCCATCTCAGATGATAGAATGGAGTGGAAATGTTGTGATGTGGGTATGGAGACAAGTGCATATGGGAGTGGAACTCTGATTCACTTGGGCTATTGTTAAGATAGCTATGGGAGTACATTTAACCTACTGTGACCCAGGAGCCATCTAAGTTTAGGATGTACTTTTCTGGAAAGGAAGCTTTAGTATAGCATTCATTTTAAATTTTCTTAAAACATAAGTATAAATCAGAACCCATTCATGATAAATAAAACTCTTAGCAAAACAAAAATAGAGCATAATTTTCTTAGTTGGGCATGGTGGCTCACGCCTGTAAACTCAGCTACTTGAGAGGCTTAGGCAGGAGGATCACTTGAGCTCAGGAATTTGAGACCAGCCTGGGCAACAAAGTGAGACTCCGCATCTTAAAAAAAAAAGAAGGTAAATAAAGGATATTTACTAAAAAGCCTACAGCAGGCATCATATGCAGTTGTAAAATATTGAAAGATTTCCCAGTGAGGCTGGGTAATTTATAAAGAAAAGAGGTTTATTTGGCATTGTTCTGCAGACTCTGAAAGAAGCATGGTGCCAGGATTTGCTTCTGGTGAGGGCTTCAGATTGCTTTCACTCTTGGTGGAATGTGAAGGGGAGCTGGCATGTGCAGATGCATGTGAAAGGGAAAGGAAGAGAGAGAGGAGAGGTGCCTGCCTTTTTTTTAAACAATCGGCTCTCTTGGGAACTGACAGAGTGAGAACTCAATTATCCCCACCTCTCCAGTGAGGGCATTAATCTATCCACGAGGGATCTGCCTCCATTACCCAAACACCTCCCATTAGGTTCTACCTCTAACATTGGGGAACAAATTACAGTATGTGATTTGAGAGGACAGACATACAAACTGTAGTACTTGCTGTCTATTGACATTGTACTGGAGGTACTTGCTAGTATAGTAAGGTAAGAAACATACAGAATGGAAAGGAAAAATTGAAACTATCATTTGTAGATGATATGATTGTATAAAATATCCAATAGAATCTGTAGAAAAAACTATGAGAATAAATAAGGGAATTTAGCAGGTTTGATGGCTACAGTATTTTATTTTATTTGTTTTATTTTAGTTTTTATTTCAGGTAATTATGGGGGTACAAACATTTTGGTTACATGTTATGACTTTGCCACATCCCAACCATGATTTGAGACGTGCCCTTCCATCCCTACAATGCTCACTGCATCCATTAGTTGTGAGTTTACCCACCCCCAAACCCCCTACCCCCAAAGAATATTCCTACTATGTGAGCACCTTAGTGTTGATCAGTCAGTGCCAATTTGAGGACGAGTACATGCGGTGCCTATTCTTCCATTCTTGTGATGCCTCACTTCAGAGGATGAGCTTAAGCTGTGTCCAGGAAAATATAAGAGGTGCTAGGTCATTGTCATTTTTTATGTGTGTGTGATGGCTACAGTATTTTAAAAATACATTATCTTTCTCTGTTTGCAAAAAAGAAGTAGAAAATGAATTAAAGAAATAATGCTATTTATAGTAGCATCAAAAACATCAAATGCCAAGGAATAAATCTAATAAAAAATATAAGACATCTATGTTAAAAACTACAAAAATATTATTCATAGAAGTTAAAGAAAATCTAAAAAATGGAGGAATTTATCATGTTTATGGATTGAAAGACTATTATAAAGATGTAAACTCTCCCCAAATTAATCTAAAGATTAATGCAATCCCAATAAAAATCCAGCAGTTTTTTTTCCAGTATGGAAATTGAATAGCTGATTCTGACATTTGTGTGAAAATGTGAAAAGTTATAAAGAGCATGACAATCTTGAAGAAGATAAAGCTGGATGATTTACACTACCAGTTATCAAGATTTATTATACTTTAGGACATTGTGGTTTGGTTTGGCAAAGACAGACTAATCAAAAAGAGCAGAGGGGCCAGAAACTGTAGAGCCATACTTATGGATTAGCTCTGGGTCACTCATGCCTTTCTACAAGTTTCTGTCACCCAGCAGGTTGCTCCTATAGATCAGCTCCAACCTATGCCCTCTTGCAAGTTTTGCCACCACCAGCAGGCTGCATGTTCCTATGGCAGCCTTGCTCTTTCCCAGAGATTCTGAATCTTAGCCTTGAAGGGGGAAGGGGAAGGGTTCTTTTAAATTCTTAGTTTCTTGCTTGTCTACTCTATGGTTGTATATCATCCACTGATTATGAGAGAGGTGATACTGCAGTGTACTGGAGAAATGAAGTCCTTTACAAAAAGTGATGCTAGGTCGATTGAAATAAAAAATGATGACCTCTTTAATAAATGGTACTGGGCTAATATGGAAAGTGATGAATCTTGATCCCTACCTCACAGAATACACTCCAAACTCAATTCCAGATGGATGGTAGAGCCAAATGTGAAATGTAAAAACAGTGTTTCACCTTGAAGGAAACATAGGGAAATATTCTTCTTGACCTTGGGATAGACAAAAATCTTTTTAAAGAATACAAAAAGCACTAACCATAAAGGAAAATATTGATAAGTTATACTTTATTAAAATGAAGATTTTCTTTTGTTCAAAAGATGTCATTAAGGAGAGGGAAAAGACAAATCACAGAGTGAGAGAGTTACTTGACAAAAGAATTCATATTCATAGTATATAAAGAACTACTACAAGTAAACAATTAGAGGGTAATCTGATAGAGGAACAGGCAGAAGGCCTGAATAGGCTCCTCATGAAACAGATATCCTAGTGGCTCAAAAATATATGGAAAGGTGCATAATCTCAGTCATCAGGGAAATGCATATTAACACTACAGTGAGGCCGGGCGTTGTGGCTCACACCTGTAATCCCAGCACTCTGGGAGGCTGAGGCGGGAGGATCGTTCAAGGTCAGGAGTTCAAGACCAGCCTGAGCAAGAGTGAGACCCCCATCTCTACTAAAAATAGAAAGAAATTAGCTGGACAACTAAAAATATATAGAAAAAATTAGCCAGGCATGGTGCATGCCTGTAGTCCCAGCTACTTGGAAGGCTGAGGCAGGAGGATTACTTGAGCCCAGGAGTTTGAGGTTGCTGTGAGCTAGCCTGATGCCACGGTACTCTAGCCCGGGCAACAGAGCAAGACTCTGTCTCAAAAAACAAAAAAAACAAAAAAACAAAACAAAACAAACAAACAAAAAAAACCAAAACAACAAAACTGCAGTGAGATACCACCAAACAGAAACTGGAATGATGAAAAATTAAACCACTGGCAATATCAAATGCTAGTGAGGATATGGATCAACTGTTATTCTTGTACATTGCTAATGGGAGGGAAAATGGTATTACCATTTTGGAAAACTCTTTGGCAATATTTACTAAAGCTGAATGTACAAGTACCTTGTGATTTAGCAAGTGTGCTCCTAAGTATAAACTCAACAGCAAAATATCTGTATAAAATGTTAGTAGCAGCTTTATTCATAATAGCCCCAAACTGGAGAAAACCAAAATGTTCATTAGCAGGAGAATGGGCAAATAAATTGTGGTATATTCATATAACTCAATGTGATACAGAAAGAAAATGAATGAATTATTGCTATGCACAATATAGATAACTATTGCAGACATACTCTTGAAGAAATAAGCCAGATATAAGAGTCCATGATGTTACAGTTTTATCTACATAAAGTACAGAATCAGGTAAAACTAATAGATGGTGATATTTGTCAGAATAGTGGTTATCTTTTAAAGGGTGTGTGTGTTGATGAGTGGAGGAGGTACAAATGGCATTTGGGCTGCTGCTAATGTTTTATATATCTGGGTGGTGGGCATACAAGTGTGTTTACTCTTTGAAAATTTATTTAGGTGTACATTAATAGTTTTCACACTTATGGATGTTACATATTAATAAAAAGTTTACTTGAGAAATAAAATAACTTTGTAAAAAATTGTTGAAGATACAAAAATATGGATGAATCTAAAAATATTATTTTAAACAAAAGAACCAGAATAAAAGATTACATTCTGTATAATTTTATTTATATAAACTTCAACAACAAGCAATGCTGTAGATCTATGGTGATAGAAACCAGAACAGTAGTTGCTTCTGGGAGAAGATTGACTGGAAAAAGGTATAAGATGATTGAAAAGTTCTGTCTGGATGAAGTATGGGTTACATGGGTATCACATTTGTCAAAGCTTATAGGACTATATGTTCATGATCTGTGTATTTCACTATATGTAAATTGTGTATCAATAAACTAGATTAGTGGTTTAAAATGGATAAAAAGAATATGTATAATCTCTTACCAATAAGAATAAATAACAGGTAAATAGAAAAATGAAGAAAAAATATGATCAGGGACTTCACAGAAATGCTCAATCTTGTTAGTAGGCAAGGAATAGAGTTAAAACCAGAATGATGAGTGATTTCACACACATTAGTTAGAGAAGACTGAAATATCTGACATATCTGTTATCACAGATATGTTTCCATGGGAATGCTTATAAACTGCTGGTATCTTGTGAATTTGTATGTGCATGTCCTTTCACCTAGCTTTTTAACTCTTGAGTATATACCTTAGAGAAATGTTTTTCAGGCTGTTTTCATCCAGTCATTAGGAGGTTACAAATTGCACTTAGTGGCTCAATATCTGTGTTAATAAAAAAAGAATAGAATAAAAATATCAAAGTTTATTGCTGTATCAGTCATGATCTAATCAGGAGACAGAAATCACACTAATAATTTGAATAGGAAAGATTTAATATAATTGTTAACTAGCATCACATGTACTCACCAGAAAATTGGTTTCCCTGATCATCACCTAAATGCACATTTGGGAATGATACCAATTGGATATCAGACTGAGGTGGGGGGTGAGGGGAGGGGATGGGTGTATGCCTACATGATGAGTGCGTTGCGCACCGTCTGGGGAATGGTCACGCTTGAAGGTGCTGACTCGGGGAGGGGAGGTGGGAAGAGAGGATGGGTGTATACCTACATGATGAGTGCAATGCGCACTGTCTGGGGAATGGACATGCTTGGAGCTCTGACTCGGGGGGATAGGCGGTACATGGGCAACGTATGTAACCTGAACTTTTGTACCACCATAATAAGCTGAAATAAAAAAAAAAAAAAAAGAAGAGCGGTCAGTAGTCCAGTGCTTCGTTCCAATGGGGATCCTTTGTGACCTGTTTTTAGCCAGCTGTGGAATTGTATTTTTGTGCTGCTTCTTGTCTTTATTTCTCTTCCTTCCATTTCTTTTTCTTTTTAATTTAATCTTCAATCATACAGTCAAGTCCTCTATGTGGACAGTAGTGGACATTTGGGGATCTCTACCTGCCTTGCACTGGATGACCATGCAAACACCTTCCGTCTCATTCCTGAGAGTCACTTGCTGCGTACCTTGGTGGGCAAGAATGGGAAAGGATGACTTCGCTTTGTTTTGTTGTGGTTTGCGCTTCCCTTCCTACCCACCGTCAGTTTGGGCTTGATGATCCTGTTCCTGCTGTTTACTCATTTGTTCATTCATCCATTCAATCTGCTGCTTAATAAATACCTGTCAAGCGGTCACTACTTGCCAGGTGCTGTTCCCGGCCCTGGAGATAGAGCAGTGAATCAGACACTGCCCTGCTCTCCGGGAGCCAGCGTCATAGCAGGGGACAATGACCTACTGAATTGTTTCATGTGGGACTTTTTTTAGACACTGAACCTTGGAAAAAGTCCACCTTCCATGGGCTTATTGAATATGCTGAGGCAGACAATTGTTACTGCTGCCTAGAGATCAGGGTTCAACAAGCTTGAGCTTCATGACCCAGAGCATTTGATTTTATAATTTATAAAATAAAACATTATAACCCTCAAAAAAAAAATATGATTGTTAACTAATAAAAAGTGAGTAACTACTAAAAGGGGTAAGAGAAGACTCAAAGGAATATGCAAGTAACAAATGCAGAAATCAACTACTGCCTACAGGGCTGAGGAAGAGTGGACAAGCAAGAAACTAAGAACATAGAAGGACCCTTCTCCATTCCCCCATCAAGGCTAAGATTCAGAATCTTTGGGAAAGAGCATGGCTGCCATAGGAACATGTAGCCTGCTGGTAGTGGCAAAACTAGCCAGAGGGCATGGGTTGGAGCTGGTCTATAGGAGCAGTCTCCTGGGTGGCAGAGAAACTTGTGGAAAGGCATGGGTAAGCCAGAGAAGGTCCATAGGTTCAGCTGTCCAGATGGTGGAGAAACTTACCAGAGAATGAGGGCCATAGCTGGGCTGTGAAGGTGGCTGAGATAAGTACTACTGGGTTGCCAACATGCCAGTCCACTGAATAGTGTGCTGGCAATAAAACAACAGTATATCAGAACCAAGAAAGGAAGCTGCTTCTTTCTGCTATGGCTTGCAGTGTCCCAGCAGTACCCTTTATTTGCAAAGCATAACTTCAGGTGAGCTGGCAAAAGAAAAATATTTATAGGGTTGTATTAGTCTGGTTTCCAGAGAAGCATTGTGTGTGTGTGCATGTGCGCACACACATGTATGTATGTGTGTGCTCTGGAATATGTATGTTGCTCTGGAAAACGCGGACTAAAACATCCCTGTATCTATAGAAGTAAAAAGATGTTATGGAGGGATCTGTTTTGAGATTGGTGCCTGTCTCTGTTCTCATCAGGGCCTGGGTCACTGAATCCTGAGACTGCCTGGTCCACATTCTCCAGGGAGTGACTCTGCTGTTTGCAGATAGTGTGAGGGTGAAGGGATGTCTAGCTGTCTTTGGTGGGCATAAAAGAAGAAGAACTATAGAGTTCTAATTGTTTTTCTTGAACAATTTCAACTAGTTCATTTTTCAGTCCCATACCGTACCCAGGCCTCCTGATGTACTTGATGCCTTGAATTCCTAAGATTTTCTTGGATTTTGTGGTAGGAATTGACTCACTATGACTTCTCTGCATCTAGGCTTAGATTTTAGTATTTGTCTATTTGATTTTAAGGTTCCAAATGTTGTTTGCTATCATCTAAATTGTCTTTTGCTGTGCTGATGTAGACCATATGTAGGCCCTTCCTGTGCTGGTGATACAAAAGTATAATGCTATAGTTCCTCTATCTGCCTGCAAGGAGTGCATGTCTCCTTGGAGTGATAGATATGTCAACACATATTTATACTAGCTGTCAGCTTCATTGGAACAGGAAGTGGGTAGGGAGAGGAGCAGGGAAGATTTTATAAATTACTTGATATTGAGCTGTCTTGAAAGAGAAGTTTACTAGGCCTTAAAGGTTGATGGGTGTTTAAAGTATTTAGAAATTGTTTGTGGCAGTAGTCAGGTGGCCCCAGACTGTTGCATGATATTGGTTGGTAGTCAATGCTATTTCCCTTGTCTAAATAGTGTCAGAATCTAACTGTTTCAAGAGCCAGTTCAAGTAGGTACCCTGTCTTCATTATATCACCCCTAAGCCAGGAATTCTGCTTATATGCACTTCTTGGGCTGATGCTTCTAAATGAAAGTATGTAATAAAATCCCCTAGCTCCAATATTGAGATATTGTTTGTTTTTTTAATGACATATGCTTTGTGCTTGGAATACTGATACCAGTTATTCAAATTATATCTGTTGATTTGTTGCTCACATAGCTCCCTGAAACCATCTTTTTCATGTCCTACCTTACTAGCTAGATTTGTGTTTCATGCCCTGCTTTGACTTTGAGTCTTGCACGTAGTCCTGCTATAGATTTCTTACATGATTCCAGCTTCTACTTTACCTCAAGCATTTCTACCTTCTTTTTTTTTTTTCCTGTGTCTGAGTCTGATTTGACTTGACTGCCCATTCCTGTGTTGCCTATAGCCCTAACTTTGATGTTAGCTCCTCCATAAGAACATTTCTATCATCAAGCTGGAGAATATAAATCTGATTTTTTTCCTAAATTGTATTGTAGATATAGTTTCATACATATTTGATAGCAGGTGTTTCTTTTAAAGTGATATTAAACAAACTATTCCTTAGATTAGCCAAAATTAAAAAAAAAAAACTGAATCTTTTATCCAAAGGGATCTAAGCATTATAAATATTGATTCTTTTAGATTCTCTGTGAGCAGAATGAATTCAAATATTTCCATAGTTATTTTGTTTGCAGTGGGAGAAAAGAAAATAATGAATTCAGTCTTCATGTTGCTCAAGGTGAATCTGTCAGTGAGTAGACAAGGTCAGCCAGGGTTTAGTCATCTAGAAATCTCCTGATTTCCTTTTTTAAATTTTTGATTCACACATATTCTAACTAGTAGGACTCTTTTATGCTAGTTTTTAATTTGTTTAAATTTGGTTTTCCTTTTTTATCTTGCCTTACTATAACATTCAGAGTAAGAATCAGTATCAGCAAAAGAGTGGTGACTTTCTGATTCACATGCAGAAATGAAAGAAGGTGGAATCAGGGGAAGATGGAGGATGAGAAAAACCACCAGCCAGTGTGTCTCTGCAAGAAAGATAGATTTTAGGTGAAAGTGAAAAAAACGAACAGGCAGACAAACATAGATTGGATGAGGGTTAGCAGGAACGGTGCCTGAAACTGCAGGAGACTCCACAGGAAGAAGTTGCGGAGCAGAACTGGAAGGAGAAAGGCATTGGCAGGGTCTAAACCCTGAGAGGCTTGAAGACCAGCAACAAGGGTAGGTGGAACGGTTAAATTTCCCCTCCCTTGCATCGTGGGCTCCTGAGCTGCTGGAGAGACCTGCTAACACCAGCCCAGAGATGGCTGCCGCCATTGAGCAGTGAGCCTTTTGTGGACAGGGCACCAGGCTCCCAGCTCCCTCAGGGCACCTCCTGCCCCACAGACCCGAGCCGATCGGCAGACACCATATTGCTTCATTTTCCCCTTCCCCTCCCCTACCCGCGACTGCAGAGTGAGACAATTTAGCACCACCTGGAGGCATCTGCAGGCAACGGGACCTTTCCTTTTGGGCCCTGCAGCAGACCGAGGAGTACTTGGACGGATTGTGTGTTTCCTACCCGCCAGCCCTCCTAGGTGCTGCTTGCCTGGTGACCCCAGCAGAGTGGGGTAAATCCTGAGGTGGAGAGGCATTGATCCAGCTTAGGCACCCCGGGGGTGACTTGAGACCAGCACTCTTCTCCCTGGCAGGGTCAGGGATTGATCTCCAGGGCCTGAGAGACAGGCCTGCAGGCCAGATCCCATACACTCAGGTCTCCATCGTATTGCCCAGGGGCACAGAAGGGATATTTGTGAACTAGTCAGTCTACTGAGGTGTGTGTTCCTTCAGGGGCAGATCAGAGTGGGTCCTAGATGCAACTTGCTTGAGGGGCAACCCTCCTCCCACAGGAGGGCCATGCTCCTAGCTCAGGCTGTGATCCTGGGAAGGGAACCTCCTGGCTCGCATCACAGTCAGGGGAGATCCACTGGCTTGAGGTCCTGCCTGCAGGCAGAGGCCTGGGAGAAACTGAAGAATAGGCGAGGGTGAAAAGAAGCAAGGCCTGCTCCAGCCTGCAGGTCTCAGACAACCCCATTCCCACACGTAGACTTTTTGGCTGACTGGGGCCATTTCAGCCCATCCCTGGCAGCTTTGCCCAGAAGCAGAGACCAGATCTTTGACCCCTGC
This sequence comes from Eulemur rufifrons, assembly GCF_041146395.1. Classification (NCBI taxonomy): domain Eukaryota; kingdom Metazoa; phylum Chordata; class Mammalia; order Primates; family Lemuridae; genus Eulemur; species Eulemur rufifrons. Next base: position 155,495,870 of record NC_090989.1, read on the forward strand.
TAACAGCATTTGGAGATTGAGGGCAGGCTTACACAACCCAGCCCCGCCGAGCCTCACTCCCCAATCTGCCCCCACTGAAGTAGAGAATAAGGACACACCTGGAAGTCCCATGGCCCCACCCACCACCTGAGGCACTAGAGTGCCTCTCCAGAGGAACAATAGCTGGTTACAGGACACAAAAACAACACTGCAGTTTGCTCTTCCCAGTAAGCGCCACCTACTGACAGGGAAGTGAATTTGCACACACTTACTGCATTTACTGTCTCATCATACAGGGTGCGATTGAATCTCACCCACAAACACCATCTACTGGCTAAGAGACTAAACTGGGTGTGTCATTATCTAAATGAAAATCTAAATGTAAGAAGCAACAGCTGTTACAGATGGGAAGGAATCAGCGAAAGAACTCTGGAAGTATGAAGAATCAAACTGAAAGCACACCCCCAGAGGAGAACACCAACTCTCTAGCAATGGACGTCAACCAAATTCAGAACACTAAAATGATAGAATTATTTCGAACATGGATTGTAAGAAAACTCAATGATATGCAAGAGAAAATGGATACCCAACACAAAGAAACCACAAAAAAACAAAACAAAACTAGGACTTGGAAAAAACATTCACTAAAGAAATTGAAATATTGAAGAAAAATCAAACAGAACTTCTGGAAATGAATTTATTTAAGGAATTATAAAACATAGTGGAATGCCTGAAGAATAGGGTAGATCAAACAGAAGAAAGAATCTGAGTGATTAAAGTTAATCACCTTTCAATTAAATAAGTCAGTTGCACAGATAGAGCAGAGAAATAAGAGAAAAGAGCAAAGCCTACAAGAAATGTGGGATTATATGAAGAGGTGTAACATGAGAATTATAGGCATCCCTGAAGGTGAAGAAGAAAATACACAAGGGTTAGATAAACTATTTGAGGACATGATGGAGGAAAATTTCCCAAGCCTTGCTAAAAATCTAGATATCCAGGTACAAGAAGCTCAAAGAACTCTTGGGAGATTCATGGCAAAGAGGAAGACACCATGTCACATGGTCATCAGACTGGCCAAAATAACCAAAGAAGAGGCCCTCCTACAAGCTGTAAGGTGAAAGAAGCAGGTAACCTACAAAGGAAAACCCATCAGACTGACTGCAGACTTCTCAGCTGAGACCTTACAAGCCAGAAGAGACTGGGGCCCCATTCTCACTCTTCTCAAACAGCATAATGCCCAGCCTAGAATCTTGCACACTGCAAAACTAAATTTCTTATACGAAGGAGAAATAAAGACCCTCTCAGACAAGAAAAGACTGAGGGAATTCATTAAGACAAGACCTGCCCTCCGGGAAGTACTCAGAACAGTGTTACCCATGGATCAGCACAATAAACGCTCAGCAATGTAAAATCATCCAAAAGCTAAAGCTCAAAGGCCCGATACCACAATGGCTCAAGAAAGAAAACAAAGAAACAAACTTCAACTCAACAGGATAAACAGAAATCTGCCCCACTTACCAGTTCTTTCAATAAATGTGAATGGCTTGAACTGCCCACTAAAGAGACAAAGGCTGGCTGAGTGGATAAATATACACAAGCCAAGTATCTGCTGTCTTTAGGAAACACATCTAACCCTTAAGGATGCATTCAGACTCAAAGTGAAGGGATGGAAAACAATATTTCATGCAAACGGACACTAAAAGAAAGTTGGCGTAGCAGTTCTGATTTCACGTAACTTAGTCTTCAAATCAACAAAAGTAATGCAAGACAAAGATGGTCATTGTATATGGTGAAGCGTACAATTCAACAGGAAGGCGTAACAATTCTAATTGTTTGTGCACCTAACTCAGATGCACCCAAATTCCCAAAGCAAATCCTGCTTGTTCTAATCAAAATGATAAACAGCAACAGCATAAAAACCGGAGACTGCAACACTCCTCTGACAGAATAGGACAGATCCTCCAAACAGAAAATAAATAAACAATGGGCTTAAACAGAACTCTAGAACAAATGGGCCTGACTGACCTTTATAGAACATTCTACCCCAAACCCACTGAATATACGTTTTTCTCATCAGCTCAATTCTCTAAGATTGACCATATCCTAGGCCACAAAGCATGTCTCAACAAATTAAAATAATAGAAATTATACCTTGTATCTTCTCAGATGACAGTGGAATAAAATTGGAAATCAACTCCAACAGAAACTCTCATCTCTACACAAAGTCATGGAAACTAAACAACCTTCTGCTGAACGATTATTCGGTTAAGGAGGAAATTAATATGGAAATCAAAAGATTCTTTGAACTAAATGATAAAGGAGACACAGGTTATCAAAATCTGTGGGACACAGCTAAAGCAATCCTGAGGGAAAATTTATATCCGTAAATGCCTACATCCAAAAGACAGATCATAAATCAACAATCTAATGAATTATCTCAAAGAACTGGAAGAGGATGAGCAAACCAACTCCAGACCCAGCAGAAGAAAAAAAAAATAACATAGATCAGAGCAGAACTAAATGAAATTGATTAAAAAAAAAAGCTATACGGAACATCAATAAAACAAAAAGTGATTCTTTGGAAAACATGAAATTGACATGCCTCTTGTTAGAGTAAGGAGAAGCAGAAAAGAAAGGACTCTAATAAGCTCCACCAGGAATGAAAAAGGACAAATCACAACTGATACCAGGGAAATACAAAGTACCATCTACAACTACTATGAAAACCTCTATGCACATAAACTTGAAAATGTGGAGGAAATGGGCAACTTCTTAGAAACACAGAACCTCCCTAGGCTCAATCAGGTAGAAATAGAATTCCTGAACAGACCAGTATCAACTACTGAAATTGAAGCAGCAATAAAAAGCCTTCCTAAAAAGAAAAGTCCTGAACCAGATGGTTTCACACCTGAATCTTACCAGACCTACAAAGAAGAACTGGTGCCTATCCTGTAGAAATTATTATGTAACATTGAGAAGTAAGGATTCCTCCCCAACACATTTTATGAAGCCAACATCACCCTGATACCGAAACCAGGAAAGGATGCAACAAAAAAAGAAAACTATAGACCAGTATCCCTTATGAATACAGATGCAAAAATTCTCAGTGAAATTCTAGCAAATCAAGTTCAGCTGTTCATAAAAAATAATACTTCATGACTAGGTGGGCTTCATCCCAGAGATGCAGGGATGGTTCAACATATGCCAATCTATAAATGTAATTCAACACATAAATAGAAGTAAAAGGAAAGACCATATATGATCCTCTCAACGCAGAAAAAGCATTTGACAAAATTCAATACCCTTTTATGATAAGAATGCTTAACCAAACAGGCATAGACAGGACTTACCTAAAAATGATAAAAACCATATATGACAAACCCACAGCCATCATCATACTGAACAGGGAAAAACTGAAAGCATTCCTGCTTAGAACTGGAACCAGACAAGGTAGCCCTCTATCATCGCCTCTATTCAACATAGTGCTGGAAGTCCTAGCCAGAGCAATCAGATAAGAGAAGGAAATCAAGGGCATCCAAATGGGGGCAGAAGAGGTCAAACTATCACTCTTTGCTGATGATATGATCTTATATCTAGAAAACTCCAAAGATTCTGCCATGAGAGTACTGGAATTGATAAACAAACTTAGCAAAGTCTCAGGTTACAAAGTCAATGTAAAGAAATCAATAGCATTCCTATATGCCAACAACAGTCAGATTGAGAACCAAATAAAAAACTCAATACCTTTCACAATAGTAACAAAGAAAAAAGACCTAGGAATATATTTAACCTAGGAGGTAAAAGACCTCTACAGGGAGAACTAGCAAACAGTGAAGAAGGAAATAGCAGAGGATGTAAACAGGTGGAAAACGATACCATGTTCATGGGTTGGCAGAATCAACATTGTTAAAATGTCTATACTACCCAAAGTGATCTACAGATTCAATGCAATCCCTCTTAAAATACCAACATCATTTTTTGTAGATCTAGAAAAAATAATTCTATGCTTTGTATCAAATGAAAGCAGAGCCCGTATAGGAAAAGCAATAAGAACAAATTGGGAGACATCAATTTACCAGACTTCAAGCTATACTACAAGGCTATAGTAACTAAAACAGCATCTTACTGGCACAAGAACAGAGACATAGACCAATGGGGCAGAACTGAGAACCCAGATATAAAACCATCCTCATATATCCATCTAATCTTTGACAAAGCATACAAATATATACATGGGGGAAAATAATCCCTTTTCAATAAATCGTGCTGGGAAAATGGATAGCCACATGTAGAAGACCAAAACAGGATCTGTATCTTTCACCTTTCACAAAAATCTACTCATGGTGGATAATGATCTTAAGCCTAAGGCATGAAGCTATAAGAATTTCAGAAGAAAATGTTGGAACAACTCTTATAGACATTGGCCTAGGCAAAGAATTTATGAAGAAGACCCCAAAGGCAATAACAGCAACAGCAAAAATAAATGGTACCTGATCAAATTAAAAAGCTTCTGTATAGCCAAGGAAACTATCATGAGAGCAAACAGACAATCTACAGAATGGGAGAAAATATTTGCATGCTACACATCTGATAACGGGCTAAGTAGAATCTATATAGAACTCAGGAAAATCAGCAAGAAAAAAATCAAACACCCCTATCAAAAAATGGGAAAAGGACATGACCAGAAACTTTTCAGAAAAAGATAGATTAATGGCCAAAAAACATATGAACAAATGCTCAACATCTCTAATCATCAGGGAAATGCAAATCAAAACCACAGTGAGATATCACTTAACCCCTGTGAGAATGGTCTTTATAAAAATTCCCAAAACAATAAATGTTGGCGTGGATGTGGAGAGTTAAGAACACTCATACACTGCTGGTGGGACTGAAAACTAGTACAACCTCTGTGGAAAGTAATATGGAGATGCCTTAAAGAGCTACAAGTAGAATTACCATTTGATCCAGCAATCCCATTACTGGGCATCTACCCCAAGAAAAAAAGACATTCTATAAAAAAGATATCTCCACTAGAATGTTTATAGTGGCACAATTCACAGTTGCAAAGATGTGGAAACAACCCAAGTGCCCATCAATACCTGAGTGGATTAATAAAATGTGGTATATGTATATGCCATGGAGTTCTACTCAGCCACAAAAAACAATGGTGATCTAGCACCTCTTGTATTATCCTGGATAGAACTGGAGCCCTTTCTAGTAAGTGAAGTATCACAAGAATGGAAAAACAAGCGTCACATATACTCACCATCAAATTGGTATTAACTCATCAACACTTATGTGCACTTATGGAAGTAACATTTATTGGGTGTTGGGCAGATGGGAGGGGGGCGGAGGGGATGGGTATATTCACACCTAATGGGTGCGGTGCACACCATCTGGAGGATGGACACATTTGAAGCTCTTGATTTTGGGTGGATCAAAGGCAATATATGTAACCTAAAGATTTGTACTCCTGTAATATGCTGAAATAAAAAAAAATACAAAAAAAGAAATAAAAGAAGGTAATTCATTAGTACTAATGTTATTGAAACATTATGAATAATAATTCAGATTTAAAAAATTTTTAAATTAAGCTGGCATGGTGGCTCAGGCCTGTAATCCTAGCACTCTGGGTGCCTGAGGCGGGAGGATTGCTTGAGGTCAGGAGTTCAAGACCAGCTTGAGCAAGAGCCAGTCCCTGTCTCTACGAAATATAGAAAAATTAGCCATGCATGATGGTGTATACCTGTAATCCCAGCTACTTGGGAGGTTGAGGCAGGAGAATGGCTTTAGCCCAGGACCTTGAGGTTGCTGTGAGCTAGGCTGGTGCCACAGTATTCTCACCCAGGTGATAGAGACAGACTCCACCGAAAAAAATTTTTTTTAAAATTAAAAAAATTACCATTTTTATTAGTCTCTACTATACTTTGGTGGGTAAATATTCTTGCCAGTTACTAATGGCACTTACAATTTTAAGTTTTAATGAGATTATATGGATAATTGAAATTTGTATCTTTCTGATACGAGTCCTGTTGCTACGAAAACTTCATTTCTGTTATCTTTAGGAAATGATTTGTATACTAAAATTGTCAGAGAATTGAAAAGCAGGGTGCTTAGTGAACATTTGTAAAATGTATTTTTAAACATTTAATGCTGTTACTTTTTTTTTTTTTTTGAGACAGTCTTGCTTTGTTGTTCAGGCTAGAGTGCCTTGGCATCAGCCTAGCTCACAGAAACCTCAAACTCCTAGGCTCAAGTGATCCTCCTGCCTCAGCCTCCCAGGTAGCTGGGACTACAGGCATACACCATGACGCCCGGCTAATTTTTCTGTTTCTTAGTAGAGATGGAGTCTCCCTCTTCCTTAGGCTGGTCTCGAACTCCTGAGCTCAAGTGATCCTCCTGCTTCAGCCTCCCAGAGTGCTAGGATTACAGGCGTTAGCCACTGCGCCAAGCCATGCTATTACTTTTAAATGCATTTGACAGTTTTTCTATTATAATTTAAGTTAATATTTAAAAGTAAGAGTTTTATATTAGTTATTGTTTGGTACCTACCATGTTTTAGGCAATAGTAATAGATATTATGCATTCATTATTTTAGCTAATCCTCACAATAGCCTTGTGAAACATTATTATCTTGATTTTTTAATTGAGGAAACTAAAACTTAAAAAGGCTGAATGGAACATAGGTGGTATATGACAGAATGAGGATTAGGATTCTCCTTGCCTACCTTGAGTGTTAAGCTGTTTGGAATTTTTGAATGATGAGTTTTGGAAAAATCACTGATAGTCTAAACCACTGTTTCTTGAGAGCCATTTCCAAAGTCTATTGGATTGTATCAGTCTTGCTCTTTCCCCTGTTAGGCTACTTTAATAAGTGTTTGAACACATAACAGATCTATTTATGGTATTTTCTGTTTTTAAACACTTGAACAATAGAGTTTTAAACCATGGTTCTCTGTTCACCAGGAAAGTTTTCATTCATGGAGTATTATATGAAAGTTTGCTAAGTTAGTGTATAATAGACTGTGAGCTATCAGAAAAAGAAGCCTGAGGGTTTGCAGTTTTATATAGCTATGCGTTTGCTTCCTCCTGGGTCTTGGAAGATAGCCTATAGTGAGCAGAGGAGGGTCATAATATGTTTTGCAGTTTTGTGCACATATTTGAAACCAAATTTATCAGGGGTTCAAAATGATATTGATAATCTATGTCTCTCATGGCCTTTGAGGGGTGGTCCCAGGCAACTGAAACTGATACATGTCTTTTCTTTGTGTTTACAGATCTTGCCTATTTACTGCCATTCCCTAGTGTATGTTCATCTGGATATACCATTGTTTTTTTTTTTTTGGCAAGGATAATGGACTATTTATAGCTTTTTTGAAGCTTATCTATGACAATGAGCATGACCTTGTGATGCCTCAAGTTTCTCCTTCTGTGCAAGATAGATTTTTTTCATTGAAATTTTAGGTGGATAAATGAACTAATATCCTTTCAGGTATTACCAGGAAAATCACAGTCTATATTCAACTGTGCCATGGGTGGTGTTCCTCCCAATTTTTCTATTACAGTTTATTTGATTGCTACTGTTAGGACTCAAAAAAGAACAAGTATCTTTATATGAAATCTCTAATCGTTCTTGCAATTTTGTTTAATACTAAGTAAGCTCTTAAATAGTGAACAGTTTAAAAACAAATGTTACAACATATACATTTAGATGAATGTTGTCCTTAGAATAGGCACCTTGGCAGAGTATGTGATTACTTTAATAATATTGGGCTTTTATCAAAAAGTATTTGGAATTCTCCTCAGCATAAGCTTACAGACTGTCAAAGAATAAACATTTGCTACCATATTGAAAAAATGTTTAAAAGCTTTTTGGTTACAGTGGATTACTGAATATCTGCATCTCATTTTGCTTCTTTCTGAAACACTATAAAAATGAAAATACAGGGATTAAAAAATGTAGTGTACCCATTAGGACAAGGAAAGTTGGCAAGGAGTTAGAAGAGTGGAAAGTGACTAAGCAGACCTGAGATAGCTGAATCCCAAACTGGTCATGGGAATAGCTAAGAAGTAACCTTGTTTACACAACCTATCCTCAAAAGCCATAGGAAATTATAGCACCAGATACCTTTGGAACCAAGCATGAATATATTTAGGTCTTCTCTTTTACTTTATCTCATTTGATGGCTGTTCTTTTCTCATCCTGGTAGAAGTTTTGAGGTTTATTTTATGTAGAGGTTAAATAGAAGATCTCTGTATTGGGATATTTCATGCACAGTTCAGGAAACAGGTTCCACATTGAAAATTTGGGGATTATGTTATAATATACTTACTGAATATAGAATACTGCAATTTACAGCCTTTATCCTCTACTTGTCTCTCAAAATCCTGGCAGCCAGACCATTTCCCTTCTAAACAAGAGATTAGAAGGCTCTTGTGAGCAATCTGACCAGCGCAAGGGAAGGCCCTAAAGATGCTGACTGTGCCAATTATCGATTTATTGCCTCTGAGTTCCAAACCTACCATTCTTAACTCTTCCTTATGATGCTGGAGTTGGCCTCTGCAAACCACATTTCTTCTTTGTCAGCTGAATTTATGTTAGGCTCTGCCAATAAAGGGGTACAGTAAAGAGGATACTACTGGGCTGGAGGAAGAAGAGATACGGTTCTTTCTGTTTTTGTTACAGTGGCAGACTGCTCTGCAGGTAGTTGGTACCTGCAGTATTTCCCATGTAGACCTTCAGCTACATTTTTCCTCACTGAGTAGTCAGTGGATAGCATATTTTTGTAGTAGTCTACTATTTCTTCATATATCTGTATCTTAGCCTTTTGGGACCCGTTCTCTGAGTTGCTAAGTTTTTTTTTTTCTCCTCATTTACTTTTCTCTCAGCCTTAAGTGTGGTGTTTTTACTCTGTAGTTGCCACCTCTATTCTATCCTAGAGTTCTCCTTCACATTTTCAGTTTTTTACCATCTTTTACCTATTTAACAATTCTTTACATTAAATTTTTCCTGTTTTAATGATTAGTGTATTTTCTGTCTCCTGACTGTACTCCACTTGATACTGTGATGTCAGGGTTTCCACAACAAATGATACAGCCAGATCTCTGTATAGTCAATCATAAGGTCAGCAATGTTCTCCCATGTATTTGGAGCTTCCAGTTAACTTTTTATTTCCTTTCCCTTAAGTATGAGCCAACAACCAAGGATACAATATATTTGAGGATGCTTCTAATGTGAAAGATGGCCACCCTCTACTCCCCCTCCCCCTAAAAAATAGGAAATGGAAAAGAAAAATCAATTTGTGGGACACAGGCTGCATCGGGTGAAGAAAGATTACTGTAAATATCCACTGATAGATAAAGGAAGATAGTGTATCTATGAAACAAGAACTGGATACTATAAAAAGCATTCAGACAACAGAAAAGAGCTCTTGGAAATTAAAAACACCATAGCAGGAATAAAAATCTCAATAGGAGGGTTGGAAGATAAAGTTGAGGAAATTTCCTAAAAAATAGAGTAAAAAGACAAGTCAGAAAATTAGAGACGATAAGAAAATTAGAAGTCAGAGAGAAAAAATATGGCGGAGTGGAGGTAACCTCCTAGATTCCTGCTCCCAGAGAGAGAGGCGTAGATCTCGGTTTGCTACACATGAGTGGATCTCTCCCCCACCCCCGCAAGAACAGCCTTGTGAATTGATGGAGAATCAGCGTGGGAAGCAAAAAGCAGGAAAAAGAAAAGGTGAATGAGAGATAAGATCTCGAATTCTGGGGAGTGCGAGGCAAACAATAGAGAGTAGAGCGTGGGACTGCTGCGCCCACCTGCGCCCACCTCACCAGCGAGTGAGGTGGGATCAGTCCCACAGAACGTCTTGCTTCCCCACTGACCTCCACACTCCTCAGACAGGGATCTGCCTGAAGTTGGTGCAAAATCACTGCGGGTGATGTGGGGCTCCGTGTAGAGGAGACATTAGCGGGAAGCATCTTAAACTTCGTGAGCTCTGTACCAGGACTGCACTGGGTGGTGGAGGGACTGGTCTGGGCTACCGCTGGAGGCATTTAGGAGACAGGTAAATTGCCTCTACCACTCAGCGGGTCCAGATCCATGGAGGTGAACACTAAATAGGGGACTCTAACCTGGAAACCACCGTGGGCTAATAGGCCCGCTCAGGAAGAGTGAGAGCTCCTGCTGGACAGGTGTGAGGTTGTGGGAGGGTGACATAAAAGAGTCAAGGGGGCATCATGATGTCTCAGCCCCCTGACCCGGCACCTGCCAACCCCTGAGCAGTTGCCCCCCAGTGCTAGCACTCTGTGGGCCAGCAGTCACCATTTCCAGGGTGCAAAACCCAGTGGCTGCAGTGTGATACGGGAGGCTCTCTTCCCCCAGCTTGGGGACTCTCGCAACAAGCTCCACCCTTACACGACCTGCAGTCAACTAGCCAGACCCATTTTGATGTGTGAACTCTGAGTGCTTCCCCAGTCATGAGAGACTAACACCTCCTGGGGACTTACAGGTGTCGGGGTGGGAGGGGGGAGGCTATAGCCCGCAGGACTTGCAGGACTTGCAGGACTTGTACTGGGCGGACTGTGGCACCACTCCCTCCCCCTAGCCAGCATCTTTCTAGCTGAAAGTGGTAGGCGCCACCTCTGGAGGTAGGGAGAGACAAGAAAAGCCTCTCTCTCTGCAACTAGCGTGAATCCACGGGGGCCCTGGCACAGATTAAAAGTTGACAGCCCAGTGACTTTACTTATCAGACTGGTTTTGATCATCTGGTCAGATCAAAACCCTGGGGCTGGACTCTTGCCTCCGGTTGGCTGCCAACAGTGGGATCCGCAGCCAGGGAACAAAAACCCTGGCAAGAGGCCAAAACAGGCTCCCCAAGTAACCCCTCCCACCAGGAGCAGCCCGCCAACTGTGGTAGAAGAACCCTGAACAACACATAAGCAGCTCCCCCAAGTGACAGAGCAAGCAAGTATAGAAGCGCACACATCCAGGCTGTTAGGCAGCAGCTGCGAACTGCCTTGCCCCTACAGCATCTACTGGAATAGAGCCTGCACACGGCTGTTATTTTCCAAACGAAAACTGAAAGGTGGGAAGCAATGACTGATCCAGATGGGAAGGACTCAGCAAAAGAACTCTGGAAGTATGAAGAATCAAATGGAAAACACACTCCCAAAGAGGAACACCAGCTCTCTAGCAACGGACATTAACCAAATTCAGAACACTAAAATGACAGAAGAAGAATTGCAAACATGGATCGTAAGAAAACTCAATATATGTAAGAAAAAATGGATAACCAACACAAAGAAACCAGAAAAAAAAATCCAGGACTTGAAAGAAAAATTCACTAAAGAAATCGAAATATTAAAGAAAAATCAAACTGAACTCCTGGAAATGAAGAATTTATTCAGGGAACTACAAGAAAATTAGAAGTCAGCTTCAAGAGGTTTATCATTTGGTGGAGATTCAGAAACATAGAACAGAGAAACTGATGTATAGAAATTCACTATGAAATAATTCAGGAAAATTTCTTAGAATAGATTTCCCAGAATGGAAGGACGTGGGTTTCCAGATAGAAAGGGCCCAGGAAGAACCTAACACAAATGAATGAAAATAGATTCATGTCATTGTGAAATTTCAGAATAGTGGGACCAAGAAGATTTGACAAGCCTTCAAAGACAGGAAAAAGGATGCCAGATACAAAGGATCAGGAATGAGAATGACCTTGGATTTTAGGTATGAAAGCTAGAATACAGTGGAGCAGCGTAAAATGATTTTTAATACAGAATTTTATAGTTCTAGCCCTAACCATGAACTAAATGTAAGAGTATAGGAAAGATATTTTGACATGTGGAGGTCTCATTTTTCTTCCCATGTAACTGTTCTCAAGAAGCTTCAATCTAGGGGATATATTTCTTCAAACCAAAGCAATAAATTAAGGAAGAGGAAGACACAGGATACAGGGAAAATCCAGCACAGAAAGGCACTCTTTAATCCTTAGGATGAATGAGCACCAAATATAGAAGATAATCAGGACAGATTAGAGCTATGTGACTCAAAGGAGAAACAGACATATTGAAGGCCATCATCACCATATTTCTTGCCACCATTGCATCACTTTTTAAATCTGAGGACAAAATGCTCAGTTGAGCTTGGCCCAGATTTTTGCCTGTACTTATTTTGACCAAGTTCCTGCACTATACTCCTTGCTCTGCTGCCTGTATCAGCTGAGAATACTGATTTTACCACTGTAAGCCAGTGTGTAGAGTGCCACTAGTCTGAAGAGTCTATATGAAAAAGAAGTGGTGGGAGTCTTAGAAAAGCACTACATCTTAAGGGGAAATAGGTAAGTATAAGCAGGGAGGCACCCTTTGGAAATGTGGTAGTGAAAGCCTATGCAATGGTAATAGGAGCTCTAGAATTAGTTTTATTTTAATTTGGAGTTTTTCTCTATGTAAACACATTTTGCGATCCATAGTCTTCTCTGACATATAGTAATGTTGAAGGCATAGATTATGTATGACTGTATTTGCCCACTTTTTTGGTCTATATGGCTTTTTGGAGGCTGTGTATGTCTGTCTCTCTAATTGAGTCACACAACTCTAATTTGCCCTGATTATCTTCTACAACCTCTTCCACTTGGGGCTAAGAGGAAGTCACCAATTCTTTTACTGTTAACTTTTATGCATTTTTATGTTTAAAGTATGCATGAAGTATGCATGTGTGTATGTGTATTGTATGTTATCTTAGTTCATTTAGGCTGCTAAAACAATACCATAGCCTGGATAATTTATAAACAGAAATTTATTTCTCAGTTCTGGAGGCTGGGAAGTTTAAGATCAAGGTACCGGCAGATTTGCTGTCTAGTGAAGACATACTTCCTAGTTCAATCATGGCTATCTTTTTGCTCTGTCCTCATGTGGCAGAAGGGAGCGAGGGAGATCTCTGGGGTCTCTTTTATAAAGGCATTAATCCTATTGATAAGGGCCCTGCCCTCATGACCTAATCACTTTCTCAAAGGCCCCACATCCAGATACTCTCACATTGGGGATTAGGTTTCAACATATGAATTTGTAGGGGAACACAAAACAGTCTGTAGCATATGTAGGCAGCTTGTAGTTGTGGGATTTGTTTTTATTTAGTCTGACAATTTGGATTATTTAGTCCATTTGTACTTAGTTGTTGCTATATTAGGTTTAAGTCTGTCATCTAGGGTTTTTTGTTTTCTGGTAGAGATTGGGTCTTCTTGCTATGTTGCTTAGGCAGATTTTGAACTCCTGGCCTCAAGCAATCATCCTGCTTCAGCCTCCCAAAGTGCTAGGATTACAGCTGTTATCCACCACACCTGGCCTTATATTGTTCTTTGTTTTTTCTTTGTGCCTTATTTTGTTTCTTGACTTATCCTTTCTTGCCTTCCTTGAATTAAGCCAACATTTTTATTACTCCATTGATTCTCCTCTATTAGCTTTTTTGTTTTACAGTGTTTTATTTTTCTCTTAGTGGTTATCCTAGAGCTTAAAACATTCTTCCTCGATTTATTAGAGTCTACATTAACACATTGACTGCCACACTTAAAAAAATTTTTTTTTTCCTTGGGGCCACAGTGTTTTATTACAAAAATAGAAGAAAAACTGTGAAAACAAAATGATCCTTTTCTAATTTAATGAAAAAAAATTTCTTTATTGTTTTCTGTGTGTGAGTTATATGCAACTTGAAAAATAGTCCACATGGCTCCCAAGGTAGAGAGATATGTGAGTTACATACCCTTCACCAGGCCCTGGGCTCAAAACTAGCATGAGTTAAGTACAGCTCACATGGCATTTAATGTGTTAATTTGTTCTTTCACCAGTACCAAGAATGATTTAATTGCATTTACCACACTCTTGCCTTTTGTGCTACTGTTGTTATATATTTTACTTCTATGTTCATTTCTTTGCTCACATTTTTTACCCTTTCCAGTGCTCTTCTTTTTTTCCTACTTTTACATGGTTCCATACGGAATCATTTTTTTGCCATCTCAGGTATACTTTTTAGTAGTATTTCTTTTAGTGCTAGTTTGCTGCACATTGTTTCTGCTTCTGCTTATGTGACTTTCTTTTAAATTTGTCATCATTTTTGAAAGCTGTTTTCCCTGGGTATAGAATTCTAGGTTAATGGGTATTTTCTTTTAGCATTTTAAAGATGTCACTTAGTTAATTTTTGACTTCCATAGTTTCTGTTGAAAAGTCACCGTGAGTGATGTTATTTACTTCTAAAGATAACGTATCTCTGTTCAGCTGTTTAGCCTCTCAGCTGCTGCTTTCTGCTAGGTTTCTTGGAGCCCTGCCCTGCATGCCAGTTTAAGAATTGGGCAATCTCAAGAGTGGAGATTGTATACAGAATTTTGGATTTACTGTAATTTACCTCTTTCTGGGATTTTGTTCCTGAAAGGCTCAGTTGCTTTGGTATCCCTCAGTATCACCATTTTTCTCCATATGTCAATGAGCTGACATTTTCTGCTGGGATGCCCTCAGGGAAAAAGTCAGGTGACTGAGGAGCTCACCTCAATGTGATTTCCTTCTCTTGGAGATTGGAGTGTCTTGAGTCCTGTCTAAGATAGTTGCTCTCCAATGCGCTTATATACTTGTTTCATGTATTTTGTTCAGCCTTTTTATTTGTCCAAAGCAAAGTGTCAGAACTAGAACCAGAAGTACATAAGCATGTTTTAATTTTAAAAGAACTTAAAAATAGCTTGATCAGTGTCAGTATTATTGAAATTGTTTTATGGCTCTTTAGAGTGACTAATTTTAAGGGAATGATAACTCATTTGGAAGGTAAATATTCTCATTTTTTAACGTACATTTATTTGCTAGTGATTATCTTTTGTACTTACAGCTCATATATGAAGATTTAATATAGCATTAAATTACACAAATACACAAAGTTATTCTTTACACTTTTCAGTGAAAATAATAGAGGATTTTTGAATGTAGACTTTTTGAATAATTATGTTCCCCTCATTTTGGGGCTGATTTCTCTTATAAGTTTTTTATTTTTGCAAGTGGTTGGCACTGTCTTTCCTGCCTATTACTAGTTATATAATTGGAAAAGAGATCCAGAATTGGGTGGGCTGTGCTTATTTTTATTGATGGACTAAGAGGAGAAAACGCCCGTATTTTTAAAAAGTTATAGATTTTGTTTTTGACTCTTGAATTCACAATTGTATACTTAAATGATCTCTAAATTGGATCCTCCTGCAAGTCTTCACAAAGAGCCATGATTTTTTATTAATTTTAAATCATGATGATCTTCTCATGGAAGAGAAATTGTGCTTGTGTTCTACCTGTCTCTACTTCCTGTGCAGCTGTTGGCCAGGGGTTGGGGGTAAATAAATTTGCATTTTTCCTTTTGTCAGTGTGGAATATATGTTATACCTTTAAAATAAAAAGCTTGAAACTTCTTGTCGAAGGGTACTTTTTGTTGGACTGTGTTTGGTGCTTTTGATCTGGCTTGATTGGTTTGCCCCTAGAATCTTTGTAAAGGACTGCTGATTGTTGGCTGTCACGTGGCTTGATCTATATAGAGGCTTCATTCTTTTGGGCTAACACTACTGACACTGTTCTGTAGCCTCTCTGTCAGTAGCAATTGTACGGGTACTGTTGGCTTTTTGGGATAGCCTCACTTGCATTGGTTGGCTGGCAAGGACACTTCATAATCTAAATAAGAATGCATATTTAACAAAGTGGTATTTAGCATTGTTTGAGATTATAGATGTGAAAACACCTACCACAGAGCATGGCACAAGGGTAGATGACCACCATTTTTCTCTGCATGTTTAAGGAATTGTAGCTTCCACATAAATTCATCCTTAATATATTTATACCCAGGACCCAAAATGTTTTCCCAAATAGATTTCTCACTTAATTTGTATTTCCCTTCTTATTGACTTGCTTGTCTAACCTAATGGGATTACATTTTTTAAAAAAGTTTCCTTTTTTTTTTTTTTGGAGACAAAGTCTTGGTCTGTTGCCTGGGCTAGAGTGCCATGGTGTCAATCTAGCACACAGCAACCTCAAACTCCTGGGCTCAAGTAATCCTGCTCCCTCCACCTCCTGAGTAGCTGATACTACAGGTTCCAGCGGTGGGGGGCGGGTCTCGCTCTTGCTCAGGCTGGTCTTGAACTCCTGACCTCAGGGGATCCTCTAGAGTGATCTTCCTGCCTCAGCCTCCCAGGGTGCTAGGATTGTAGGTGTGAGCCACTGTGCCTTTGAAGTAACTTTTTGATTTATATACAAAGGTGTATTTGGCATGACCAATCAATGGAAGGTGTAATCCAGAGTTAAGTTGATAAATGAAACCCTGTACCTATCTCATTTCATTCTCACTGCAGATAATTTCTGAGCACTTACTTAGTGATGGTAAGCACATATAAGCTCTGGTATGCTTCTTTCCTACTTCTATGACAATTATCTAATATTCTCAGTTTCTTCTATTTTCTTGTACATTAATTACCTATAAGCAGTATGTAATTTCTCTGAATTTTGTTATCTTTGAAAGTAGAGTGAATCCCCTGTCTTTCTAAAATCTGCATTTGCTTTTTGCTCTTCAGCCTAATGTGGATATTTTTTATTTAAAACATTTTTTCATTTCCTTTGTGGACTAATTGCTTAAATAAAACATACTTTGAATAACTCTCAAATTCTAAAATCTCTAGTAATTTCAGTATAAAATAGGAATTAACGTTACATCTTAATTAGAAATTTAGTTTCATTTATTCCCTTAATTTTTAATCATACTTAGTAATAAATGGCATTTTTAGAATCCCGGTTTTTGATATTTTTAATGTGGACTTTTTGGATATATTATTGAATTTCCTATCTTTATATTTTATTTTAGATGATTTTATAATTTTTAGTAAATATAATCAATAAGGTTTAAGTTGAAATGCAAATGTGTCATATTTTTCAGTCATCTCCATTAGGATTATAATGTCTGGGTGAAAATAGTTTTCACAGCATGCGGCTATAGGTGCAGTTAATATTTTAGAACCTTTGGTTTTACTTTTGGTTTTTCTACTTTACTTTTTTGTTATTTTGTTATTTGTCATCTTATCTTGAGGCCCTTGTACAAATAAGTTGTTTTTTTAAGTGAGATCATGATTTGCATCTGTATTATAGTTTCTAAGTTGGAGTACAATCTGTGTTTTATTTTGCTTACTTAGTCCTAGTTCCGTTTTGGCTCTTTTCAGCATAGAACTTTTCTTTTTTTTTTTTTTTTGAGACAGAGTCTCACTCTGTTGCCCAGGCTAGAGTGAGTGCCGTGGCGTCAGCCTAGCTCACAGCAACCTCAAACTCCTGAGCTCAAGCGATCCTCCTGTCTCAGCCTCCCGAGTAGCTGGGACTACAGGCATGAGCCACCATGCCCGGCTAATTTTTTCTATATATATTTTTAGCTGTCCATATAATTTCTTTCTATTTTTAGTAGAGGTGGGGTCTCGCTCTTGCTCAGGCTGGTCTCGAACTCCTGAGCTCAAACGATCCGCCCACCTCGGCCTCCCAGAGTGCTAGGATTACAGGCATGAGCCACCGCGCCTGGCCAGCATGGAACTTTTTAACTTATTTCTTGTGTGGGTGAATTAGATATTATAAAGAATTTTTGTAAACCTAGTTTAGAGGAAACGCACTTGGATTTTTGTGAGACTTTGCACCTGGTAATAAAATACATAGACTGAGAAAATAAGCTTGTTCTTTTAGGCCAGTGTATGTTTTGGGACGTTAAATCAAGAGACATTTTAATTTATATTGTCTCTCATATCCCTGATTTACTTTCTACATGTAGTTTATTTTGATGTAAATTTTACTTTAAGTCATAAACAAAAGACCACCAGTGGATGAATAACTCTAGATAGCATTTTGTATGACAGTGAGTTAAAAGTCATTTGAAATAGAACTATGGTTAGAAGCATGAGAGATTCAGTGGTAGTGTTTTAAGAATGAGGAGATTGTGGGTAAAGTCATATTTGTCATGCAGATAGTTTAGGCTTTATCAGTGATCACTAATTATGCATGGGTTGTATGGTGAAGAAATCATTTCTGTTTAATGTTGGAAGCGTTACTTCCCATGGGTGTGGGGGCTCTTCATGCTCATTTACTCTGGTTTTAAGTTTATTGATTGTAATTTTGTTGTAATAGTAAATCTTCTCTGTAGTAGTGCTTGTATCAGTATTTTACTAGTGATAAAATAGGTGTTCAGGAAGTCAACAGAAAAGAAGCCAAACTTTGTAAAATAAAGAGGTTTAGTCTGAGCCAAATTTGAGAATCATGGCCTTGCCCAAGCCTTGCCCAAGAAGCCTTGAACAGTTGGACTCGCTGTGGTTGGGTTACAGTTTGGTTTTATACATTTCAGGGAGACAGAAATAGCAGGTAAAATCATAAATCAATACATGGAAGGCATACATTGGTTTGGCCCGAAAAGGTAGGACAGCTCCAAGCAGAGGCTTACAGGTTATAGGTGGGTTTAAAGATTCTTTGACTTGTAATTGGTTAAAGAAATGAAGCTTTTTGTCTAAAGGGGTGGAATGTTTTAAGTTAAGATAAGGAAGTCTGTTAATCAGAGATTAGCCACCAGATGTATACGCAGCCTCAAGTGAGTTGTTATGTAAATTGAGGACCTGCAGGTTTGTCTTGAATAGCCTTAGGACTGTTAATGAGTTACAAAGGATATCTACAAGAAGGGAGGGGGACATGATGAGGTGTGTGGGACCTCCCTTCTCATGGCCAGTAACTCAGCTTTAGGGTATTTCTGGGATACCCTTGGCCAAGAGGAGGTCCATTCAGTCAGGTGAGGGGGGGAGTTTAAGATTTTATTTTATTTCACAAGAAGTATGTAATTTCGGTCCCTTAAATTTTCTTAGAATCAGCATCATTATATTAAGAAACTTCAGATTTCAATTAATTTATTTCATGAGACCAGTCTCCTCCGGGGAGGTTTAGAAATAACATTTTACAGTGTTATTTAGCAGACATAACATATTAGTGTATATTGCTCCCCTGTCACTACTCCCCCCCCCAGCCCCCAGCAATAATTGAGTTATTGCAATATGTCACATACTGTGCATGGCACTTTACGTCTGTCTCCTCTAATTTTATTAACAAACTTGTCGGGTAAATATTATTATCCTATATATTACACCTTCATTCATTTTTTCAGTTCAATCGCCAAATATGTGAGTGTCAGGTTGGCAGTCAGTTCTTAGCTCTTGGTGTGTTCTTGGCCAAAGAATGACCAAACACACTGATAGCAAGGCCAGTACAAAATGAAGTTTATTGCGGAAGAGCAAGATAGGTTTACAAAGCAAGAGCAAGATACATTCACCATACCATGAATGAGCCCCCTGTTGTAACAAGAGGCCCTGGTTATGGTCTGGGGTCCTGTTTCATATTATTTGGATTGGGCCCTCCTCATGGTTCAAATGTCACCATTGAACCACTTTGATGGACAGTTAATGACATGCTAATTACCCTTAGGTTACTCTAGGTCATTTTTCAGACCCTATTATGGCTGAGCTGTCTGGCTCACTGGCTTGGGAATTCCCTGCATTCTTTTGTAGATTGGCAGGACTTTCTCTTTCCCCCATGTGTGGCAATTGCCCAAGGCAGTACCAAAGCCAGGCACCGACTTTAGTCCCTAGCAGAGCCTTAGTCCTTAGGAGAGCTGGAGTTCCCTATCTACCTAACATGTCTAATGTAAGTGAAGCATTCTTTTAGCTACTGGGGCACAGCTATATAAGAATAAAATAAAGTCCCTATTTTCATCAAGAAGAATAAGGAAAGATAAAACAGGTAAAGGGAAATAGAGTGACTGTATGTGGGGAAAACAAGGGGGGAACTTCTGTCTTCTGTATATTCATATAGGATCAGTAGGGCCTTTCTGAGAAGACAACATGTAGGCAGAGAACAAATGGAAACGAGGAAGCAATCCTGTGGTTCTGTAGGGGCGGAGGGTGGGAGGATCAATCTAGGTATATGGTACAAAAAGTATAAAAGACCTGTGGGAGCCTGCTCAGTGAGTTGAATGAATTGCAGGGAGACTAGTATGGCTGCAGTGGAGGGGTGGGTTAGGGGGGAAGCAGAGAGAGTAGTGGGAGTTGAGATCAGCGGAGGCTTTGGATTTTACTTTGAAATGGGATGCGGTTGGAGAATTTTGAGCAAAGGAGTAACTGAGGGTCAAAGAGTTATGCTTTTGGAATTTGAAGACAGTATCCAAACTTTTCTAGTAATTCTTACATTGTAAAGTTTCATTGCCAGACATTTTGGGTAATGTGCAAAAAATTATGTTTCTCACAACAGTCCTGTGAGTCACATGTCTCTACCTTAGAAATTAGAGAGTTGTAGCAAGTTATTGAAGAAGGGAAGAGCTGGTATTTACAGATGGCATAGAAGACCTGCCTTTTTGGAGGCAATACTTGTTTAGCATTTCTTAGAATTCAAATCTAATCATGTTATTATGACTCAAGTCAAAGGCATACATAGTTGATTGCCTGAAGGAAGTAGTCTTTAAATTATAAACTGTGGTGTTGTAAGAATGCCTTCCTCTCTTCATTTAATTTTCTATACAAATTTATATCTGAAAATTTTGCCTTGGTCTTAAGTTCCTAGTAGTGATCAGACCATCAGGTGTTTACTTACTATTTGGGAAAGACGTTGAATTTTTTTTTTTTTTTTTGATACAGGGTCTCACTCTGTCACCCAGGGTAGAGTGCAGTGGTGTGGTCATTAGCTCAGTGCAACCTCAAACTCCTGAGCTCAAGTGATCCTTCTTCCTCAGCCCCCAAGTAGCTGGGATTGTAGGCATGTACCACCATGCCCAGCTAATTAAAAAATTTTTTTTTGTAGAGATGGGGTCTCACTATGGTGCCCAAGCTGGTCTTGAACTCCTAGCCCCAAACCTGGCCTCCCACAGTGCTGGGATTACAGGTGTGAGCCACCATGCCCGGCATGTATTCTTCAGTTAACTGCATATGGTGGCATTGAAATTGATGAGGATTCAGAAAATCTGAACATCAAGAGGGATTTCACTTTCTTTGCTAATATTCTGACATCTTAGAAAGTTAAGATATAAATGATGAAAATGAAAGGGGATAATACAGTTGTAAAAGCACACTGTCCAGGGTTCTTGGATGATGGGTAAATTGACATTTAAAAGATGCTTTATTGTTACTAGCTCATTAAAAGTGTATATTTCCTGTTGACTTATAATGATTTTGGAGACATTTTAGTTGTTTCTTTGAGAGAAGAATTATGGTTATGAATTAAGGGTTATGAATTTTTTTTGGTCAATGTATAAGAGACATAAAAACAATGAGTCCTTCTTTATTCGTCTCCTCTTTGCTTTCCCTCACTCTCTTCTATTCTTCTCAGTCATGAAATGGGCACATTTGGCTAAATTTGTGCAGAGTTTTGCTTTTAAGAAAAGGTAGCTGGGCATGGTGGCACATGCCTATTATCCCAGTGCATTGGAAGACCAAGACAGGAGGATCACTTGAGGCCAGGAATTTGAGACCAGCCTGGGCAACATAGCAAGACCTCATCTCTACAGAAAATAAAAAAATTAGCGGGGCATGGTGGTGTGTGCCTGTAGTCTTAGCTACTCAAGAGAGTGAGGTAGGAGGATCACTTGAGCCGAGGAGTTCTAGGTTACAGTGAGCTATGATTGTGCCATTGCACTCTAGCCTGGGTGACAGAGCGAGACCCTGACTCAAAAAAAAAAAAAAAAAAAAAAGTGATGGTTGAAGTTCAGTGAACACAATTCTTGTGACCCTTACAATGGTGGCAGCCCATAGAGATGGTAATATGGTTTTGAAGATCAGTGGTTGCTAGGGTTGGGGAAGAGGATTGACTATAAGGGAGCATGATATCACATTTTCATTACCATTATATTGTGTTAAATGCATCAGTAATATGTATTTAAAGTTCCTCAGTGTATTTTTATGGCTTGATTGCTCATTTCTTTTTATTGCTGAATAACATACCATTGGATGTACCACAGTTTATTTGTCCAGTCACCTGTTGAAGGACATCTTGGTTGCCTCTAAGGTTTGGCAGAAGTTATTAATAAAGCTGGTGTAAACATCCATTTGTGGTTTATTGTGTGGATGTAAGTTTTCAGCTCATTTGGTTAAGTATCAAGGAGTGGATTTCTGGATCATATGGTATGATATGTATGTTTGGTTTTGTATGAAACCACCAAACTTTCTTCCAAAGTGCCTGTACCATTTTGTATTCCCATTAACAATGAGTAAGAGTTCCTGTTGCTACACATCTTCACCTGCTTTTGGTGTTGTCAGCGTTCTGGATTTTGGCCATTCTAATAGGTATGTAGTGGTATCTCATAGTTTTAATTTGTAATTCTCTAATCACATAATGATATTGAGCATCTTTTTGTATTCTTATTTGCCATCTGTATATATCTTCTTTGGTGAGGTGTCTGTCAAGGTCTTTTACCCATTTTTAAATTGGGCTGTTTATTTTCTTATTGTTGAGTTTTAAGAGTTCTTTGTATATTTTGGATAGCAGTTTTTTATCAGATATGTCTTCTGTAAATATTTTCTCCCAGTCTGTGGCTTTTCTTCTCATTCTCTTGATGGTGTTTTTCACAGAGCAGAAGTTTTAATTTTAATGATGTCCAGCTTATAAATTATTTCTTTCATGGATTATACCTTTGCTGTTGTATTTAAAAAGTCATTGCTGTACCGAGGGTCACTATGATTTTCTCCTATGTTACCTCCTAGGAGTTTCACAGTTTTGCATTTTACATTTAGGTCCATGATTCATTTTGAGTTAATTTTTTTTTTTTGAAATAGGGTCTCACTATCACTCTGTTGCCTGGGCTAGAGTGAAGTGGCATCATCATAGCTTACTGCAGCCTCAAATTCCTGGGCTAAACTGATCCTCTTGTCTCAGCCTCCCAAGTAGCTGGGACTACAGGTGTGTGCCACCACGCCTGGCTATTTTTAATTTTTTTGTGGAGCTGCGCTCTAGCTATTGCCAAGGCAGTTCTAGAATTCCTGGCCTTTAGTGGTCTTCCTCCGACCTTGGCCTCATAAAGTGCTAGGATTATAGATGTGAGCCACTGTGCCAGCCTTGAGTTAATTTTATTTTTACTAGTATAAAGTCTGTTTGTAGATTTATTTTTTGCATATGAATGTCCAATTGTTCCAGCACCATTTGTTGAAAATGCTGTCTTTTAACCATTGTATTGTCTTTGCTCTTTTGTCAAAGATCAATTGACTATATTTATGTGGGTCCATTTCTGGACTCTCTGGTTCTGTTGATCTTTTTGCTTAATCTTTTGCCAATACAACACTGTCTTGATTACTGTAACTTTATAATGTTTTGATTGCTTTTATTGAGGAGAGGCTTTTTGGAGAGTCCTCTGCCATACTTGTGATGTCATTTTCTATTATGTTTCTAAAGATACTGTAAAGTGTCACATTGATAAAGTTATCACAATTTTAAAAAATAAATGAAGAAATTGAGATTCAAGGTATAAGATTAGTTAATGAAATTTATTATTTCAGCTGTTGTACTCAACAGAAGCAAGGCTGTCTCTTCTTTTATTGTTGTTATGTTTTCAGGTGAAGAAAAAGTTGGTTCTTCATAGCTTTGTTGTGAGACTTAAAGGTTAATACATGGAACAGGCTCTCAACAATAAGCTCTCAATTAAAATTAGCTATTATCAGCAGTCTCGTTTTTCTTCTTTTCTTCATCTCCCTCTTTCAAATACAACTCTTGGCTCCTCTCTTACCCACTGGAGCTGCTTCCTCTTAAAACCTATTAGAGAAACTATAGCAAAGCTCTGAAAATAATAGATCGGAATTGAGAAAAATTGGCAGTAAAATTTTCTTTCTCTGAATATTGTTTTTCATTGTGTAAGTTAAACTTTGGATAGTATGCTGTGTGTGTGAATGCTAAAAAAAAAAAAAAAAAATAGATCAAGAGGAAGATCTGCATCAGCAGGGATGTTGACCTTAGCAGCTGGAAGGCAAAGAAATGAGAGTAGTGTAGTATACTGCATGGGAAATTGATTGAGACCAGGAAACAGAAGGTCTCAACTGTATTACCTGTTTGGCACAAAAAAAAGCAATATAATTTTAGCATTTCTCTGCCCCAACACCTTTATCTGAGAGTTTTTGTGCTGTTTAATTACATGTCTTCTGAGATCTTTTCTAATTTTTTGTGTCTCATTCAGTTGCAAGGCTTTATGCATTGTAATGAAAATTGGGAATGTCACATTCATCATAAGACTGTTCTGTTTGGAATAAATTGCTATGACAACTCTAGATCCTAATAAAGCAACAGTTGGTGTTTTAAAGAAAGATTTGCATTCATATATTTTTTCTAAAAATACTGTTATGTCTCTTACAGAAAATGACAACAATATGATTTTAATATCCTTTTGTGATTTGTTTTAGGTTGGTACAGAGGAGTTTCAACAAAGAAGCCAAATGTGAAGGTAATGAAAAGTTTATTGTTACCTTTTCTAATGTAGGAAGGAGGTGTCTAGTATGTTTGATATGACAACTACACTTATTGGTCCATCTTTTACAGTAGCCACAATTATTCTTTACTTTACAGAATTGCATCAGCCTCTTCTCTGTCTCAGCAGTATTAAAATGGTTTTTCTAAAGGACAAAAAATGCAAGTATGGTCATAGCTGCAAAGCTTATCTTGAAAAAGCCGATTTAGGGTTTTTAATATTTTTTCCTTCAAGTATTTGGCAAAAAGTAAATTGACTTATTCGTAGGCCTAGTCCTGTGGAGCCACATGATTAGTTAGATGAATTTATTTCTAAAATACAAAATGGAAAAAATTTTCAAATAATATCCAATTAGACATTTCTCTATTGATCATAATATCCTTGTTCAAATATGAATTTAAACAAAAGTTATTAGTACAGAATACTAATTTTATGTACTAGATTTTATGTACTTGATCTATTATAATTAATATTAATTTTATCAAACAAATATATATATTATAATATATATATTTTTTGAGATAAGGTTTTACTCTGTCACCCAGGGTAGAGTGCAGTGACACCATCATAGCTCACTGCAGCCTGAAACCTCTGGGCTTAAGTGATTCCTTTTCTCAGTTTCCCGAGTAACTAGGACTACAGGTGTGTACTATCATACTCGGCTAATTTTACTAATTTTTGTAAGATAGGGTCTTGCTATGTTGCTCAGGCTGGTCTCAAGCTCCTGGCCTCAAGCACTCCTCTCACCTTGGCCTCTCAAAGTGCTGGGATTACAGGTATGAGCCACTGCACCCAGCCCCCAAATATATTTTAGTTAGCAGTTATAATACAGTTAGGAATATTCTTTTCCAGTAATGCATTTGTAAAAAATTCTTTCTGCCTACTCTTTCATATAATTAATACTATCTGCTTTTCTTACATGTTTCTGTAGTGTAATATTTGATGTCTTATGTCTTTTCTTATATAAGAAAATATCAAAATTATCTTTTTATTAAAAAAGGCTGGGCGCGGTAGCTTGCGCTTGTAATCCTAGTACTCTGGGAGGCCGATGAAGGATGATTGCTTGAGCTCAGTTTGAGAGCAGCCTGAGCAAGAGCGAGACCCCATCTCTACTATTAAAAAAAAAAAAAAAAAAAAAGAAAAATTAGCTGGGTACAGTGGCATACACCTGTAGTCCCAGCTACTTGGGAAGCTGAGGCAGGAGAATTGCTTGAGTCCAGGAGTTTGAGGTTTCAGTAAGCTATGATGACACCACTGCACTGCCTGAGCAACAGAGTGAGACTCTATTTCAAAAACAAAAAACAAAAATTCAGAGTTCTAATCACCAGTTTTGGCAGTATAATTATTCAATTTGATTAGTTTTGAAGGTAATGATTATAAGGAAACAGTATTTTCAAATTTTAATGCCTCCTAGCCAGCGTTTCTCATTCTTGGTATTGTTGACATTTTGGACCAGCTGAGTCTTTATTGTGGAAGACTATCTTGTGCAGTGTCAGATGTTTAGCAGTATACATGGCCTCTACCCACTAGATGCCAGTAACTCCCTCTCCCCTAGTGTGGCAGCAAAAAAGGACTCCATTGCCAAATGTGTCACAGGGGCAGAAATGCCTCTGGTTGAGAACCACTGCTCAAAGGTAATTTTTGTATTTCTAATTTTGAAACATACTCAAGAATGCTTGTATGGGGAGAGTTTGTATTTTATTTTTTAAATTTTGATTTAAAATATTTGAAAAGTTAGAACTTGAATAAATGAGAAATCTGAGAAATGAATAGAAAGTTGTAATTTGTGATACTGCAAGCTATTTATTTATTTTTAGTAATATTTGTGATCTTGGCCACCCCTACCCCCACCACCTTGCTTCCAATACTAGTATTTTAAGAATCAGTGTGGAGATTGTGGCTACTGAAATTCTTGTTTATTTGTGATTAAATTATCAAACCGAGAGAGAGAGAGAGAGAGAGAGAGAGAGATAGATACTGTGTGGCTTAAAAAGCACAAATACCCTTAGACATGAATGACAATACTCTTAAAATATTAAACATAATTGTTTTGATTATCTATTGCTGTACAACAAAAGTACGCCAAAATGTAGTGGATTAGACTAATACTCATTTTATCTCTCATGATTCTGTGGCTTAAACTGGGTCAGCTGGGAAATTACTTATTCTGGTACCTGTGGCGTCTGGGGGCTCAATTGGCAGGAATGTCCAAGAACGTTTACTCACATGTCTGGCATCTTGGCAGGGATTGCTGGAAGGTTGTCCTCATTTGGACTACCAGGATAAGTAAGCTTCTGCATGTAGTCTCTGGGTCTCTCTCTCTCTCCATGTGGCTTCTCCACATGGCTTCTCCAGCAGGGTAATTAGAGTTTTATTTTAGTACTCATTCAGAAGTACTGAGAACTTCATACCTAGTTCTAAATTCTCTTTCCTACAACAAAAGTATTTGGACTCTGTGGGAGAGGCCATTTTATGATTAGTCTTAGTAATGGTTTGACAAATTAATCAAAACGAGGAAACTAAATCATACTATTCTAAACAGTGTTAGAGCTCTTTTTGTTCTATCAGACTTCTTTAATTTCTTCACTTTGGGCTTATGTGGTACTACTGAGATTGTGTATTTTGGTATTATCAACTCCATTCTAGAATCTTAGGTTATTGTGTTGTTTATAGCAACATGTACCTATATGCCTGTTAATAGCTTACATTTGTATTCTTGAGCTTAAAAAAATTAACACTGAATTAAATATTAATATTAATTAATACATTACTATTAAATATTAATAACTGAATTTCATCCTGTGGCAGTGACATTTTGTGAAACCAGTTATTCAGTGTTTGTAAGGGTAACCATTTAGTGATACCATATGCTTAAAATGCTACAAAAATAAATACATCCCTCTATATCTTTTATTTGTGTTAATATTATAGTCATACGAAGTAAAATTTTCTATAGGTTTTTCATAGCTGTTAGTGGTTAAAGAAAAATAAAATGATGATTTATCGAAGTATATGATTGGCTATGTATGATTTATACTAATAATGAAGTAAAACTTGAAATACCTCAAATAAAATATCTGAATTAGAGATACATGACGAAACATTTCTTCTTATAAAATGGTTTAGTGCCAAATCTCGCCAAGCTTAATCTTTATTTTCTGCTTTAATAATTTGTAGTAGGCTGGGCACGGTGGCTCACGCCTGTAATCCTAGCACTCTGGGAGGCCGAGGCGGAAGGATCGCTCGAGGTCAGGAGTTCGAGACCAGCCTGAGCAAGAGCGAGACCCCCCGTCTCTACTAAAAAAAAAAAAAAAAAAAAAAATAGAAAGAAATGATCTGGACAGCTAGAAATATATATAGAAAAAAATTAGCCGGGCATGGTGGCACATGCCTGTAGTCCCAGCTACTTGGGAGGCTGAGGCAGTAGTATTGCTTGAGCCCAGGAGTTTGAGGTTGCTGTGAGCTAGGCTGACGCCACAGCACTCTAGCCCAGGCAACAGAGTGAGACTCTGTCTCAAAAAACAAACAAACAAAAAAAGATAATAATTTGTAGTAAAGTATAACATTTAGAAGGAAAAACTGGGTGATTATGAAATACTCTTTCAGTTATGTATTTTCACGACTGCATATTAAAATTAAATTATATAGTATAAGATAAAATAAAATTAATTAGTATAATTAAATTATAAATTTATATTTATAATTATATATAATTTATATATATAATTATATATAATTTATATATAATTATAAAATTATATAATAAAAATAAATTATATAGTATAAGAAAATAAAATTATATAGTATAAGAGAAGCATGATAAGGAAATGCATTTTACTATATTTTATACTAAGAATGATAGTTTTTTTTTTGTCTTGCATTGTTTTGAGGACTTTATTTTTGCAGCATACACTTGTAGGATAAAATTTAGTGTGGTTTTACAATTTTAGAGACCAAAACAAGATTTTGAGACACAGTGTTATCTTTTACTGGTGAAATATCATGTTATATATATATGTTAGGGTCATCAAAATATTAACTTTCTTAAGAACATACATAAAAAATTAAAGAATAAGAGAATAAAATAAAATTAAGAAAAAAGGACAACAGATATTTGACTTCAATTTTGTGCTTTTTATAAAACATGCTAAAGTATAAAAGAAGAAAATTTAGAATTTGTATTTACTTAAATTTTG
Organism: Eulemur rufifrons; assembly: GCF_041146395.1. Classification (NCBI taxonomy): domain Eukaryota; kingdom Metazoa; phylum Chordata; class Mammalia; order Primates; family Lemuridae; genus Eulemur; species Eulemur rufifrons. The sequence goes on from NC_090989.1 coordinate 155,524,562, forward strand.
TGGTTTCAGGATCAGCTTTTATACAGTAATTGTCAATAGGATGCCTAGAATTCCATGAGATAGGAATAGGGCCTTATGCAATGTTTTGTACAGCAAAAAATTGCAAGACCTACTTAGGGAATGGTAAATAGTCGAAGCAGGTGAGGGCATAATACAGGAGAATGATGAATGATAAGGCCAGAAAGGTAGATTGGGCCCATATTTAGAGTTTTATATACCAAAGAATACAAAGAATGCTAAGGAATTTGCACTTTGTCTTTCTCGCATTAGGGACTCTATCATTTAAAAGAGGTATAGATTAACTATTCACATACAGTATAACTATAATATAGGGTTTATTGGAGAAACAGCACCTGTTAAAGATACATATTGAAGTATTTATGGATAATTTCTGAAATTTGCTCTAAAATACTACAGTGGGTAAAAATGTGCGTGGGGATAGTTGGGTCAAGGTTGACTAAATGTTGATAATTATTGAAGCTGAATGATGGCTTTATGAAGAATCCTTATACTGTTGTCTAACTTTGTGTGTATTTGAAATGGGGATAATATTACTTATCCCCTTATGAATAATCAATGAATTTATATGAAGCCCTTAATCCAGTGCTTAGCACATGATAAGAACATGATAAATAATTACTTCTTTTGCTATGTCAACTATTACTATTAAAGCATAGGTTTGGAAATGAGACTGTAAAGACTACCAACACCTTGGAGGTCAGAGAAAGAACTAGCAAAAAGTCTGATAAATGGAGGTCATAGTTGGTGAAGGAGAAGAACATTTTTTAAAAACGGAGTAATCGATGATTTCATGTACTATGGAGTAGTCTAGCAGAATGCAACCTGAATAGGGGCCAATGTGTTTGACAATTAGAAAGCCATTCATGATTTTTAAGAGAATCTCATTTAATTAGATGGTGGTGACCGAAAGCCAGAGGCTAATGAGTCATAAAGAGAAAAGACAGAGAAGTTACCACAGTAAGTTGTAGGTGAAAAAGAAGGAAGAAACTGCAGATCCTAGGAAATATAAGGTTGTAGTGGTGATTTTGGGAGTGGAAGACTGATGAACATTTTTTATTTGATTTTTTAAATTCTGGAAAATGCCAATAATTTATAATGCTTTAAAACAGTTCAGTGGTTGCCTGCAAATAAATGTTGAAGAGAGGAATGGATTACAAAAAACTATGAGGAAACTTTTGGGATTGATGGAAATGTTCATTGTCTTAATTGTGCTCATGATTTTACTTATGTGTATGTGTGTGTGTATATATATATATATATATATGTCAAAAACATTAAATTCTGTACTTTAAATATGTGAGTTTATGGTAAATCAGTTATATCTCAGTAAAATTATTTAAAAAATTGTTTTTACAACAAACTCTGAAGATGTGGTTTCATGTTCACTCTGAAAGTTATTTTATTTTCTCAATTTACTTTCTAGCTGTGGTATGTTCATTTTTACACAGATTTGGTCAAATGCCAGGTCATAGTGGAACCTAATCTAATGCTTTATTTTTTAAATGAAGGGATGCTCTAGGTATCATCAATATTAGTTCTCCTAACTGAAAACTTTTTGAAAATTGACTTTTACCATTGTTAACGTGTATTACTGAGAGTTTGTGGATTTGTGATCAGGAATTTACCTGATATCCATATTTTAAGTGTACTCCATGGATAGATGCCTTATGGTTAGTGTGTTTATGTTGTTGTAGTTGGGGGAGAAGATGGTGGGAGCTGAAGGGAATGAGGGTTAGGTGATATTTTGTGTCAGGTTTATTTGTTGTTGTGTTTGGAGGTTCCAAAGACCACCCCCAGGTTTGAAGATTTGCTATAAGGATTTACAGGACTCAGCATATAGTTGTAACACAGCTATGAATTACAGTGAAAGAATACTAAAAAAATTAGCAAAGGGAAAGGGTGCATGGGGTAAAAGTTTTAGGAAATCAGGCTCAAGCTTCCAAGGATCTCCTCCCAGTAGATTCATGTAGAACATGCTTAATTCCTCCAGCAGAAAGTTGTAACAGCACGTGTGAAACATTGCTAACCAGGGAAACTTGTTCAAGACTGAGCACTCCGAGTTTTTATTGAGGGCTAGTCAGGTAGACAGCGTCTGTCTAGCATGAAACAAAACTCCACACTCCCAGAAGGAAAGGAGATGTTCAGTTTAAATCATATTGTTTTTTTTTTTTTTTTTTTTTTTTTTAATTTCAGCTCATTATGGGGGTACAAAAGTTCAGGTTATATATATTGCCTATGCCCCCCATCCCCCCGAGTCTGAGCTTCAAGCGTGTCCATTCCCTAGACAGTGCTCATCGCACTCATCACATAGGTGTGCACCCATGCCCTCCCCCTCAACCCCCCCAGTCAGAACTTCAAGCGTGTCCATTCCCCAGACAGTGCGCATCACACTTATCAAGTAGGTATACACCCATCCCCTGTCCCCCATCCCCCCCCAGTCAGAACTTCAAGCGTGACCATTCCCCAGACAGTGCGCATCGCACTCATCAAGTAGGTATACACCCGTTCCGGCCCCCCAGCCCCCACCTCTGTCTGATACCCAATTGGTGTTATTCCCAAATGTGCACCCAGGGAAACCAGTTTGCTGGTGAGTACATGTGGTGCTTATTTTTCCATTCTTGGGTTAAATCATATTGTTGATACAAATAGTTAGAGACAATAAATCATTCTTACCAGTTAATGGCTGGAACCTTCCCAAAATTTTAAGTTTATATTTAACTATGAGAGTTTCACCTGGTTCCTGTTTTCACCAGCACTTTTCATTTTGAGACTTTTTAATTTTAGCCATTCTAAGTGATGAGCCAGTGGTGTCTTGTGGTTTTAATTTTTATTTCCCTGACAACCAAAGGGTTAAACACCTTTTCAAGTGTTTATTGGCCTTTCACATCTCTTTTTTTCTGTAAAGTGTGTTTTTGCATCTTTCACATGTTTTTTATTGGCTTGTTTTCTTAAGTTGTATAAATTCTTTATTCTGAATACAAGTCCTTGGTAAATATATTCTTTAAATGCATGGCTTGCCTTTTTATTTTCTTAATGTTGTGTTCTGAAGATATTTTAATTTCAAGGAAGTCCAATTTGCCATTTTAAACTTTTTGTTTATGGTTGGAGCTTCCTACATTTTATCTTCATTATGTTTGTCTAACCCATTTTCTTTTGGTTTTGGTAAGTTTGTTTTGCAAGAAATTTGTCTACTTTATGTTTTAAAATTTGTTTGTTTATTTATTTATTTTTTTTGAGACAGAGTCTCACTGTGTTGCCCAGGCTAGAGTGAGTGCCGTGGCGTCAGCCTAGCTCACAGCAACCTCAAACTCCTGAGCTCAAGCGATCCTCCTGTCTCAGCCTCCCAAGTAGCTGGGACTACAGGCATGCACCACCATGCCCGGCTAATTTTTTCTATATATATTTTTAGCTGTCCATATAATTTCTTTCTATTTTTAGTAGAGATGGGGTCTCGCTCTTGCTCAGGCTGGTCTTGAACTCCTGAGCTCAAACGATCCTCCCACCTCGGCCTCCCAGAGTGCTAGGATTACAGGCGTGAGCCACCGCGCCCGGCCTGTTTATTTATTTTTTGAGACAGAGTCTCACTCTATTGCCTGGGCTAGAGTGCCGTGACGTCAGCCTAGCTCACAGCAACCTCAAACTCCTGGGCTCAAATAATCCTACTGCTTCAGCCTCCCGAGTAGCTGGGACTACGGGCATGCACCACCATGCCCAGCTAATTTTTTCTATATATTTTTAGTTGTCTGGCTAATTTCTTTCTATTTTTTTAGTAGAGATGCAGTCTCACTCTTGCTCAGGCTGGTCTTGAACTCCTGAGCTCAAATGATCCACCCGCCTCAGCCTCCCAGAGTGCTAGGATTACAGGAGTGACCCACTGCACGCCGCCTGTTATTTTAATTATACTATTACTTTTTAATGTTTGTAAGATGTTTAATGATAATCCCTTGTTCAAAACCAGATTTTAAGAATTTGTCTCTTCTCTTTTTCTTGATCAAATCTAACTAGGTTTTTGTTGCTAACGTTGATCTTTTCAAGAAAGTCAACATTTGACTTTCTTTTTTTAAATTTTAAAATATTAAGGGGGTACAAATGTTTTTGATACATGGATAGCTTTTATAATGCTGAAGTCAGGGCTATCAGTTTGCCCATCACCTGAATAGTGTTCATTGTACCTGTTAGGTATGTTTTAACCTCTCTCCTTCTCCCCTCTCCCTCCTTATTGATTTCTAATGACTTTTACTTCTCTCTGTGCCCATGTGTGCCTATTGATTAGTTCCAAATTATTAGAGAGTACATGTGGTATTTGTTTTTCCATTCCTGGGATACTTTACTTAGGATAATGGTCTCCAGTTCCATCCAAATTGCTTCAAAAGACAGTATTCCATTCCTTTTTATGGGTGAGTAGTACTTCATGGTAATATATATACCACATTTTGTCAATCCACTCATGAATTGATGGGCACTTAGGTTGATTTGACATCTTTGTGATTGTGAATTGTGTTGCAATAAACATTCAAGTGCAGGTGTCTTTTTGATAAAATGACTTTATTTCCTTTGGGTAGATACCCAGTAGTGGAATTGTTGGGTCGAATGGTAGGCCTATATTTATTTCTTTGACTAATATCCATACTGTTTTCCATAGAGGTTGTACTAAGTTGTAGTGCCACCAACAGTGTATAAGCATTCTTTTCTCTCTGCATCTATGCCAGCATTTATTTCTTTTTGACTTTTTATTGATAGTCAGTCTGACAGAGCTAAGGGCATCTCATTGTGGTTTTAATTTGCATTTCCCCGATGATTAGAGATGTTAAGCATTATTTCATTTGTTTTTGGCCATTTGTTTATCTTCTTTGAAAAGCTTCTGTTCATATGTTTTACCTACTTCTTAATGGGGTTGTTTTTTTCTTGCTGATTTGTTTGAATTCTTTGTAGATTCTGGATATTAGCCCTTTATTGGATGCATAGTTTGCGAATATTTTCTCCCATTCTGTAGGTAGTCTGTTTGTTGATTATTTCCTTTGCTATGCAGAATCTTTTTTATTTAATCAAGCCCCATTTATTTATTTTTGTTGTTGCCTAAAAAACAGCCCCGTGGGCTGCCCCTGGGGGTGCATACTCCCAGGTCAGCTGAGCAGCTGCATCCCTGTGCTGGAGAAACTTCCCCATGGGCTGTTCCCAGCAGATATATCCTCAGGCCGTCCAAGCAACTGTGTGCCTGTGCTCCTGGCCAGAGTAACAGCACTGTGCCCCAAATGCTAGTGAGCTAGGCCCCATGTTGGCTGACCCACCATGTGCATGGATGCACCCCAAACCTGAGAAATAGCCCAGTGAGCCCTCCCTTGGCAAAGCTGCACCACTGACACTAGAAACTCTCTCAGTGTAGGCCACTGAGAAACTTGCAAATGCCACTAGTGTGGTTTACAAGTGAAGAAACTGCATAGAGACTACACTACTGCATCTACCTAGAACCCAGGCCAGTGCACCCCACCAAAATGACACTACAAGACCCATTGATACATGTGTTTCCTTATGAAACCTACTCCATAAAGTTGGAAGAGGGTACATTTTCACCAGATTAATAGAAATCTATAGGAACACATCAACCATGGAAAAGCAATGAAACATGTCACTTCCAAAGAATAACATGAATTATCCAGTAACAGACACCAATCATAAGGAAATATATGAAATGCCAGAAAAAAATAAAAGATAATAATCTTAAGGAAACTCAGTGAAATATAAGAGAATGCAGATAGAAAATGTAACACAACCAGGAAAAGAACTTTGAAGGACAAATTAAACAAACAGATTTCATAAAAAAGAGCCAAACAAATCTTAGAGCTGTGGAATTTAGTCAATGAAATAAAAAATACCATCAATAACTCTAACAACAGACTAGACCAAACAGAAGAAAGAACTTCTGAACTTGAAGACAAGTCTTTTGAAATAACACAGGCAGCCAAAATAAGTAAGTAGATAGATAGGTCACTCTTTTGAAATAACACAAGCAGCCAAAATGAATGAATGAATGAATAAAAGAATAACAAAGAATGAAGAAAGGCTACAGGATGTATGGAACATCATTAACAAATATTCATATATTGGGCATTCCAGAAGAAGAGAAGGGAAAACATATTTAATGAAATAGTAGCAGAAAACTTAATAAGTCATGGGAGAGATGGATGTCCAGGTCTAGGAAGTCTAAGAACCACAAATAGTTTCAACCCAAACAGGACCTCCACAAAGCTCATTATAGTCAAATTGTCAAGACTTAGAGACAAAGAAAATATTTTAAAAGTTTTGAGAAAAGCATCAAGTCACATATAAGGGAATCTACGTTAGACTAACAACCGATTTCTCAGCTCAGGCCAGAAGAGAATGGGATGATATATTCAAAGTACTGAGAGAACAAAAACTGTCAGCCAAAAGTATTATACCCAGCAAAGCTATCCTTAAGAACGAAAGGAGAAGTAAAATCTTTCACAGCCAAGCAAAAACTAAGGCATTTGTCACCACTAGACTGGCCTTACGAGAAATGCTTAAGGGAGTCTTATGTGTGAAAGTGAAAAGATAATAATCACCATGATGAAAATATGTGACACTATAAAAATCACTGGTAGAGCCGATACAAAAAGTAGAAAAAGAAAGGAATCAAACCTTATCATAGAAAATCACCCAGTCACAAAAATAATCAGACAGGAAGTAAGGAACAAAGAATGTTGAAAGCAATCAGTAAAATGACAGGAATAAGTCCTTACCTATCAGTAATATCCTTGAATGTAAATAGGTTAAAATTTCCATTTAAAAGCTATAGACTTACTGAATGGATAAGAAAAATAAGACTGAACTATATACTGCCTACAAGAAACTCACCTCACCTGTAAAGACACACATAGACTACAAGTGAAGGGTGGGAAAAAGAAATTCTATGCAGATGGAAACCAGAAGTGAACAGGAGTAGCTATTCTTATACCAAACAAAATTAACTTCAAGTTAAAAGCTATAGAAAGAGACAAGGACATTATATAATAATAAAAGGATAAATTCAGCTAGAGAATGTAACAAATGCAAGTATATATGCACCCAATACCATAGCACCCAGATATATAAAGTAAATATTGTTAGATCTAATGGGAGATATTGACCCCAATACAGTAATAGTTGAGGATTTCAAAACCCCACTCTCAGCATTGGAGAGATCATCTAGACAGAAAATCAATAAAGAAACGTGGGATTTAAACTGTATCATATACCAAATGGACTCAGCAGGCATTTACAAAACATTTCAGCTAACAGCTATGCAGTTCACATTTTTTCGATCAGCACATGGAGCATTTGTTCTTCAGGATTGGCCACATGTTAAGACACAAAACAAGTTCTAAAAATTAAAAAAAAATGAAAATTATATTAAGGACCTTATCTGACCACAGTGGAATAAAACTAGATATGAATAACAAGAAGAACTTTGGAAAATGCAAATATTTGGAAATTAAACAACATACTCCTGAATAACCAATGGGTTAAGGAAGAAATTAAGAATGAAATTTAAGAATTCCCTGAAACAAGTCCTAGCACTCTGGAAGGCCGAGGTGGGAGGATCCCTTGAGCTCAGTGAGACCAGCTTGAGTAAGAGCAAGACCCTGTCTCTACTAAAAATAGAAAAAAATTAGCTGGGCATGGTGGCACGTGCCTGTAGTCCCATTTACACGGGAGGCTGAGGCAGGAGGATTGCTTGAGCCCAGGAGTTTGTGGTTGCTGTGAGCTAGGTTGACACCACAGCACCATAGCCCGGGCAACAGAGTGAGACTGTGTCTCAAAAAAAAAAAAAAAAAAATTCTTGAAACAAATGAAAATATAAACACAACATACCAAAACCTATGTAACAAAGTAAAAGCAGTACTAAGAGGCAAGTTTATAACAATAAATGCCTGTGTCACAAAAACTAGAAAGAGTTCAAATTAACAACCTCATGATGCATTCCAAGGAACTAAAAAAGAAAGAACAAACTAAACCTAAATTTAGTAGAAGAAAAGAAATAAGAAAGATTAGAGCAGAAATAAATGAAATTGAAATAAAAATTCAAAAGATCAGTGAAACAAAAAATTTGTTTTTTGAAAAGATACACAAAATTGGCAAGCCATCAGCTAGACTAAGAAAATAAGGGAGAAGACCCAAATAAATAAAATCAGAAATGAAAAAGGAGATGTCATAATGGATACTACAGAAATACAAAGGACCATTAGAAACTACTATGAAAAACTGTATGCCAATAAATAAGAAAAACCTAGAGGAAATGCAAAAATTCGTGGACAAATGCAAGCTACCTAGTTTGAACCAAGAAGAAATAGAAAACTTTAGTAGACTAATAACAAATAGTGAGATTGAATCAGTAATAAAACTCTTCCAACAAAGAAAAACCCAGGACTGGATAGCTTTACCTCTTAGTTCCACCAAACTTTTAAAGAAGAATTAATACCAATTCTCAGACTATTCCAAAAAATTTAGCTAGAAGGACTTCTTCTTAACTAGTTCTACAAAGCCATCATACGTCTGATACCCAAACCAAAGACACAACAAAAAAGAAAACTACAGATCAGTATCCTTGATGAACACAGGTGCACAAATCCTCACCAAAATACTAGCAAAATGAATCCAACAACACACCAAAAAGATAATATACCATGATCAAGTGGGATTTGACCCAGAAATGCAAGATTGTTTCAGCATACAAAAATCAATAAATGTGATACATAACATCAACAGAATGAAGGACAAAAGCCATATGATCTCAATAAATGCAAAAAAAAGCCTTTATTAAAATTCAGTATCACTTCATGATAAAAATTCTTAGTAAATTTGGTGTAGAAGGAAAATACCTCAACATAAGGGCCATATGTAACAAACCCACAGCTAACATCTTACTATATAAAGAAAAGCTGAAAGTTTTTCTTCTAAGAGTTAGAACAAGACAAGAATGCGTACACTCACCACTCTTATTCAACATGGTACTGGAAGTCCTAGCCAGAGCAGTCAGTCAAGAGAAGGAAAGAAAGAGTATTTACATTAGAAAGGAGAAAGTCAAATTGTCCCTCTTTGCAGACAATATGATCTTACATATAGAAAAACCTAAAGCCTACCAAAAAAATTCTTAGAACTGATAAACGAATTCATTAAAGTGGCAGGACACACAACATACAAAAATAAGTAGTTTTTTTATACCTTAACAGTGACCTAGCTGAAAAGAAGCCAAAAAGGTAACCTGTTCACAATAGCCATAGAAAATGAAATGCTTAGGAAAATAACTTAACCCAGGAGAAGAAAGACTTCCACAAGGAAAACTACAAAACACCAATGAAAGAAATTGAAGAGGATACAATTGAAAAGACAATTCATGCTCATAAGATTAGAAGAATTTATACTGTTAAAATAACTATACTATCCCAATCTACAGATTCAGTGCAATCCTTATCAAAATACCAATGACATTTTTCACGGAAATGGAAAAAAAGTCCTAAAATTTGTATGGAACCACAGAAGACCCCAAATAGCTAAACAATCCTGAGCAAAAAGAACAAAGTTGGAGGTATCACACTACCAGTTCTCAAAATATACTACAAAGCTATAGTAATCAAAATAGCATGGTTGTGGCATAAAAACAGGGACATAGAGCAGTGGAACAGAATAGAGAACTCAGAAATTAATTGACATATATACAGCCAACTGACTTTTGACAAAGGTGCCATGAACACTCATTGGAGAAAGGACAGTCTCTTTAATAAATGATGCTGGGATATTTATGTGCAAAAGAATGAAATTCAAACCCCACCTCTCACCCTGTATAAAATTCAGCTCAAATCGGACCATAGACCTAAATGTAAGACCTGAAATAAGAAAAGTACTGGAAGAAAACACAGGAAAATGTTTCAGGACATGGGTCTAGGAAAAGATTTTTTGATTAAGACTGCGGGGAGTCTATGGGAGACTATGCTCCCAGCAAAAAATCGGGTCCTTCAGGCAGGGTTAGTTGCAAAGGATGAAAAAATAGTGGGAAATAGAAATAAAACAATACACAGAGGCAAAAATATAGTTTGTAAAGAATAGATTTATGAAAATAGGTAAAAGAGGGTACTTGGAGGTCTACACGATTTTCCCATCAATCGTGAAGCCTAGATTGACGTTTTACATCAGTATTTATAGGTACAGTGATCGGTTGCTAGTAGTAACAGATTTACATAATAACAGGTAGTTCGTTTTAGGTCCAAAGTCTCCCAAAAGGCTTCTACAGATCCTTAATTAACTCTACCTATGTGAACAAATGGTTACAAAATCTTTTTAGGGCAACTTCTAAGTTTTAAGATAAAGCTATCACTTTAGCAAAAATAGAGACATTGTGGCTCTGGTTATTGTGTATTAGGACAGAATTTTCAGAAGTCAAGCAAGAGCTGTCCCTTACGCTAATTACTTTAAAAACATGGGTCCCTCTCGGCCTGTCTGGGGCGGCATGTCTTTTTTGATCAGCTCCCATCCCATGGCTCCATGCAAACCTGCTTTGTTGTTCAAGGGTTCTCAGGGTGAGAACCACAGGCTTGAGACTGCAGCCTTACCTTGGAATGCAGCTGCTACTGACCATTGAGACGCCCTCCTGAGGCGAGGCAGCTTTTGATATGCAAACTAACATGTTCACATTTTCCTTCAGGGCAAAGCCTTGCAAAACTCCTGAAATCATTTCTGTCTCTAAAAATATAGGGGCATTTCCAAAAATCAATATTTCTTAGGCTCAGCATAAGACCTCAAAAGCCCTGGCACAAATAGCAAAAATAAACAAATGGGATTATATCAAGCTAAAAATCTTCTGTGAAGTAAAGGAAATAGTTAACAGAGTGAATAGGCAACCTGTAGAATGGGAGAAGATATTTGCAAATTACTCATCTGATAGCAGATTAATATCCAGAGTATACAAGGAACTGAAACATTTTAACAGCAATAAATACCACATAGATTAAAAATGGGCAAATGATCTGAAGAGACATTTCTTAAAAGAAGACATACAAATGGTCAACAAATATATGAAAAAATGCTCAATATCACTGATGAGGGGAATGCAGATCCAAGCCACACTGAAGTATCATTTCACCCCAATTATAATGGCTGTTATTAAAAGGATAAAAAATAACAAACGCTGGTGAGGTTGCAGAGAAAAGGGCCGGTAGGAATATAAATTAGTACAGCCATTATGAAGAACAGTATGGAGGTTCCTCAAACCACTACAATTGGAACTATCATGTGATCCAGCAATCCCAGTACTGGGAATTTATCCAAAGGAAAGAAAGTTATTATGTTAAACACCTGTACCCTTAATGTTTATTGCAGCACTATTCACAATAGCCTAGATATGGAATCAATGTAGATGTGTAACAACAGATTAAGGGATAAAGAAAATAGGGTGTGTGTGTGTGTGTGTGTGTGTTCACACACACACACACACACACACAACATGGAATGCTATTCAGCGATAAAAAGAATGAAATCCTCCTATTTGTGGCAACATGAATGGAACTGGAGATCATTAAGTGAAATAAGTAAGGAATAGAAAGTTAAATACTGCATGTTCTCACTTGTATGTGGAAGCTAGAAAAGTTGATCTCATAGAAGTACAAAGGAGAACAGAGTATACTAGAGGCTGGGAAGGGTAGGAAGAGGGAGGGATAGGGAGAAATTTGTTAAAGGATACAAAATTATAGCTATACAGGAGGAATAAGTTCTAGTATTCTATACCACTGTAGTGTGACTGTAGTTAATAATAGTATATAGTTCCAAATAGCTAGCGGATGTTGATCATTCCAAATCCAAAGAAATGATAAATATTTGAGATGATGGATGCTAATTACCCGTATCTGATCACCACACATTATATGTATCCAAACATCACTATGTACCCCACGAATATATACAATTATTACTTAACAATTAAATAAAAATTTTAAAGTAAAAGAAAACATCATGTTACCTGCAAACAAGGATATTTGACTTCTTCCTTTCCAATTTGGGTGCCCTTCATTTTTCTCTTCCCTGTTTGTTCGGCTAGGATTTCCAGTATTATGTTGAATAAAACTGGTGAAAGTGGCATCCTTGTTTGGTTCAAGATCTTTTTGAAAAGGCTTTCAATTTTTTCCATGTTAAGTATGATATTAGCTGTGGATCTGTCATATATGGCCATTATTGTGTTGAGGTAAGTTACTTCTGTGCCCATTTTGTTTAGAATTTCTTTCATGAAGGGATATTGAATTTCATCAAATGCTTTTTCAGCGGCTCTTGAAATGATTATATGGTTTTTTTGTCTGTGATTCTGTCAATGTGTGATGTATCATGTCTCTGATTTGTATATGTTGAACCATCCTCGCATCCCTGGAATGAATCCCGTTTGACCATGGTGAGTGATTTTTTTAATGTAGTGTTGGATTTGGTTTGCTAATATTTTGTTGAGGATTTTTGCAACCATGTTCATCAGGGATAGTGGCCTGTAGTGTCTTTGTTTTGTTTTGTGTTTTTATTGTGTCCGTGTTTGGTTTTGGTACCAGGGTAATGCTGCCTTCATAGAATAAGTTTGCAGATAGTCCTTCCTCTTCAATTTGTGGAAATAGGACTTTTCTTCTTAAACTATTGCATTTTGACAGTTTTGTCCCCCATGTCGAAAAATATGAATTATTTATTTGATATATTAGACAAGAATAGAACTAAATATCCACTTGTACTGCAGCATCACAAGAAATTATTCTTTTACCACAGTGTAAGGTTTAAATGCAACAACGTGCGCAGGGGTACTTGTAATATAAAACGTAGTAAGATTGCTGCTGTCTTGCCAAGTACTTCCAGTCTTTACTCAGGGACTGTTGAAATACTCGTGGTCCAAATAGTTTTATTGATACAAATGTTTTTTTTTTTAAGAAAATAAAGGATTTAAAAAGACAAATCATCCCAGCACCTTGGGAGGCCGAGGCAGGAGAATTACTTGAGTCCAGGAGTTTGAGATCAGCATGGGCAACATAGTGAGACCCCATCTCTACAAAAAATTAGCTGAGCATGGAAACTTGCACCTGTAGTCCCAGCTACTTGGGAGGCTGAGGAAGGAGGATCTCTTGAGCACAGGAGTTCGAGGCCGTAGTGAGCTATGATCACGCCACTGTACTCCAGCCTGGGCAACAGAGTAAGACCCTGTCTTTAAAAAAAAAAAAAAAAAAAGACAAATCAAAATGCTTCAGTAACCATATAGTCAACCGAAACTTTATCTATTTAAATTAGTTATATTTGCCTCCCACAATTAAATCTTTATTTCACTCAAACTAGAACAATAGATCTTTCATCTTTAAGTATCTTCCTTGCCCAATAATTCCAAGGAAAAAATCCAAAATTATTAATAAAGAAAAATGTAGGAATTAACACACCCTTTTGTTTTCAATATTGTAAATTTAATATTTAAATATTAAAAAGTCTTTAAAGTTTGTAATTTTTAGTAGGAAAACATTATCTTAAAGGGTACCTTTATGGAAAGCCCCTGTAAGATGTTACATTTGGGGCAGAAGGGTAGAGATTATCTTCAAAGCATTAAAACTCTTTTGATGAGAAGGTCAGAGGTACACTGGTTGGTATTACTGAGACATTTATTAGATGATCTATTTTGCTTTTCCTTCAGCAAATGCTTTTTTATTTGTCAGAGGATATTATGCTTGACTTCCAATTTGACAACATACTGAGGAGATTCATCACTTTTGGGTTGTTCTGGTGTTTTGGCACATTTGCTATGTTCTGGGCCACATCCTAGAAGGCCACCATAACTTCTGGATCCTACGTGACTGCCAGAATCTCTAGATCCTAAGAATTTCATTGAATCTGAGCATTCCTGTTATTCCAGGAATTTCTGCAGGAAAGTTACCAGGCATTTCCCCCAGGAAAGCCGCCTGGAAAAAGAGCCATAGTGAGCTCCTGTTTGTCATCTGGCTTCTTCCTCCCTCTGGGGTCTTTCATGCTCTTCTGGAGCCTTTTTAATTCTTTCTGTTCTTTCTTTGATCTCTTGCTCTTCACATTTCCACCCATAGTTTCTCTGATATTCTGGGCCCTTGCTTGAACTTCTTTCAACATTTCACTAGCATCTTCATCATAATCCAGTTTACAGGCAACATCATGAACTGCTTCTTCCCAGTGGCCAGAAGTCTGTGTGCTTTTCCTATCCACTTGTAAGGCTGAGCTGAATCAAGATTTATTTCAATGGCTCTATCACAGTCTTGAAGGGCAGCATTTGGCTTCTGTAATTGGACGAAGACACTGGCTGTTTTGGTGTACAAAATGGCCAAGTAAGAATTCAGCATGATGGCATCTGTGAATAGTCAGTGGCCTTCTGTAGTTAACCATCTTTTAGAGCTTCAGTTGCATCCACTTTCTTATCATTTGCCTGACCCATCATCTCCTTGGTTATCTCTACATTTTCATCTCCCATTTCTTGAGGGACATCAGGTGTCTGGTTCAGTCACACCTTCATTATTAGTTGATGGTTTGTCCATCTTTATGTTTTCCTCTGTTTCATTACTATGTTTTCTTCCTTGATATTTTCTTCTGGTTTAGGTTTTTGAGTAGCAGGTGGTATTTTACCCTCATGTTTTCCACCTAGTTCCTCAGGAAGTGCATTTCTGTGGTGTGCAGAATGTTCAGGTCCTGCTTACACATTTTCATCAAGGCTTGAACCTCACTCTGGAGCTTGTGGTGGCCCTTGGTCAGGAGGCAGAGGGTGTGGCTGTGGAGGCTGCAGCCTGATTCTAGGCCCAGATAGTAGCTCACTATGACCATGTAGAAGGGGGTGAGGGTTCTTTATATAAGTCTAGATACCAGTCTGTGTGACTTATGTGGTTTGAAATTATTATCTCTCATCTGTAGCTTGTCTTTTTATACTCTTGACAGGGTCTTTTATAGAGAAAAATTTTTTAATTTTGTTGAAGTCAATTTTTTTTGTCATGAATTGTCCATTGGATGTCAAATCTAAGAGTTCTTGGCTTAGCCCTAGATCTTGAAATTTTTCTCCTGTGTTTTTTTCTAAAAGTTTAATGATTTTACATTTATGTCTGTGATCCATTTTAAGTTAATTTTTTATAGAAGGTTTGAGGCTTAGATTGAGGGTTATTGTTTAGTATACAGATGTCTACTTTTTCCAGCTTCATTTGTTGAAATATTGTCTTTCCCTTATTAAATTGCTATCACACCTTTGTGAAAACTTAGATGTATATTTGTATGGGTCTATTTCTAGGTTCTCTATTCCATTAATCTATGTGTCCATACCCTTGCTAACACTGTACAGTCTTGATTACTGTAGTTATATATGTCTTAAAATCTTAAAATCAAGTAGATTGTTTGTTCTCATTTTGTTATTTTTCAAATTTTTTTTTTTTAACTGTTGTAGTTTCTCTGACTTTTCATATAAGTTTTAGGATAATCTTGTATATAACTAAAAAAAAACTTTGCTAGGATTTTTGTAGGAATTACATTAAACATGTATTTCAATTTGGGGAGAATTCATACCTTCTGTTTATTGAGTCTTCTGTGAATATGAAATGTCTCGTTGTTTAGATGTTTGATAATCTTTTTCAGTGTTTTCTACATACAAGTCTTGTATCTGTTAGATTTATACCTAAATATACTATTTTTTTAAGTGAGTGTAAATGGCATATTTTAAATTTTGGAGTGTATACATTCATTGCTGTAATATAGAAATATAATTTATTTGTGTATGTTTATTTGTATCTGCAGTCTTTTAGAACTCTCTTTTCTAGGAAGGTTTTTTTTTTGTAGATTCCTTCATATTTTTTATATGGACAGTCATGTCATTTGCAGATGGGGAATTTTAAGTTTTTTTCTTGTATATTTTTTATTTCCTTCTTTAATTTTTGCCTTATTGCACTGGATAGAACTTCCAGCACTATATTGAATATGAGTGGTGAAAGTGGACTTTACCTTGTTTCTGATTATAGGAGGAAAATATTCGCTCTTTCACCATTAAATATAATGGTAGCTATAGGTTTTCTGTAGGTGTTTTCTATCAAGTTGAGAAAATTCTCTTCTGTTTCTGTTTTTTGAGAGTTTATTTTTATCATGAATGGGTATGGAATTTTGTCTCATGCTTTTTCTTCATTGATTAATATGATTATGTGGTTTATCTTTAAAATATTAATATGGTAGATTACATTAATTGATATTTTGAATATTGAAAATGACTTTCATCCTTATAATAAACTTCACAGTGCATAACTATTTTTATATATTGCTGAATTCTATTTAATAACATTTTGTTAGGAATATTCACATCTATATTCATGAGAAATATTGGTCTGTAATTTTTTCTTCATACTGTCTTTGATTTGGGTATCAGGGTAATACTAGCTTCATAAAATGAATTGGGAAGTATTGCCTTCTCTTCTTTTATTCTATGTTAGGGATTATAAAATATAATTAATCATTTGGTAGAATTTAGTAGTGAAGCCATCTGGGTCTGGAGATTTCTTGAGAGTTTTAAACATATGAATTCAATTTCCTTATTAGTGACTGTTCAAATTATCTATTTCATGTTGGATGAATAGTGGTTTTTGGTATTTTTCAAGGAATTAGTCCATTCCTTATAAGTTGTCACAGGTGTGTAGAGTTTTTTGGTAGTATTTTTTATTATTCTTCTGATGTCTACAGGGCCTGTATTGATATCCCATTTCATTCCTAATGAAATCAACAATTTGTGTCATCTCTATTTTTTTCTCTGTCAGTCTTACTGGAAATTAGGTTGGTTTTATTGATCTTTTCAAGGACCAACTTTATGTTTCATTGATTTTCTCTTTTGTTTTTCTGTTTTCAATTTTCATGATTTCTGTTTTTTATTCCTTCTTTCTGCTTGCTTTGGTTTTATTTTGCTATTTTCCCCTTTAAATTCTTGATGTTGGAGCTTAAGTTATTGATTTGAAACTTTTTATGTACATTCAGTTGTCATAAATTTCCCATCCAGCACTGCTATCCCAGAAATTTTGATGTTTTGTTTGTCATTTTCATCCAGTTCAACATAATTTTTTATTTCCCTTGAGAATTCCTCTTTGATGCATGGTTCCTCTTTGATGCATGGATTATTTAGAAGTAAGTTGCTTTGTTACCAACTGTTTGGAGATTTTCCTCTTATCTTTCTGTTATTGATTTTTAGTTTGATTTCATTTTAAGTGGGAATGGTGCTCCATGTGTTATTTCATTTCTTTTAAACTTCTTGAGTCCCCCCCTCCCCGCCCCATATGATCTATCTTGGTATATGTCCTGTGGGCACTTGAAGTGAATGCATATTTTGCTTTTGTTAAGTGGCTGTTCTGTGATTGTGATTAGATCTTGTTGGTTGATGGTATTGTTGAATTTCTTTATCATTGCTGATTTTCTGTGTACTTGTCCTATAAGTCTTTAACTAAAATGGTAGATGTGCCTATTTTCTTTTTATTTCTATCAGTTTTACTTCACATATTTTGTAGTTCTCTTGTTTAGGGCATACGCATTTATGATTTCTGTATCTCTTGGTGGTTGACCCTGTATCATTATACAATGTCTCTTTTTGGTTTGGTAAATTTCTTTGCTGTGGAGCCTACTTTACCTTAACTCCTGCTTTCTTTTGGTTAATTTTTGCATAACATATCTTTCTCCATCCTTTTACTTTCAGTTTGCTTATATCGTATTTAGATGAGTTTCTTGTAGACAACATACATGTTGATCATGGACCCCTATATATGCTCTGCTTATCTCTTTTATTGTGTTTATACCGTTTACATTTAATATAATTATTGATTTGTTAGGACTTAAGTCTCCCATTTTATTTTTTTGTTTCATGGTCTATTCTTCTTTTCTTTTTCCTGCTTTGTAGTTTACTTGAATATTTTTAAAAAGAATTCTATTATGATATATATTTATACCTAGATATATGGTGTTTCTGAATCTATCTCTTTGCAGAACTCTTCTAGTGGTTACTCCTATGTTTATATTATATATACAGAACTTATCACTGTCTGCTGGTGTCATTTTTTCAGTGCAGTAAATTGTAGAAGCCCTTATCTTTTTTGTATCACTTTATTCCCCCTTTATAATATAATTGTATTAAATATTTCCTCTATACATTAAGAACCATATAGCATTACAAGTTTTGTTTCAATGATCAAGCATAATTAAGAAAATTACAGAGAAGAAGGAAAATCTATTGTATTTACCAATAGTTTTGCTTACCTTTTTGTTTCTCCCTTACTGATGTTGCAAGATTCTTTGTTTTATTGTTTCCTTTCTGTTCAGAGAATTTTTTTTTTTTTTTTTTTTTAGAGCAGACCTACTGGTGACAAATTCTTTTGGTTTTTCTTCATCTTAAAATGTTTTGATTTCTCTTTCATTCCTGAAGGGTATTTTTGGTGGAGAATAAGATTCTAGGTTGACAGTTTTAGCAGTTTAAAAATGTGCCACTTCTTTCTTCTGTGGTTTTTTAATTAAAATTTTAAGGAATGTGATTTAAAAATACTGTTATTTTATATATTTTTTTAAAAACTAAAATATATGGCAAAATATACATAAGATAATATTTACCCTGACTATCATTTAGTACATTCACAATGTTTTACAAATATCACCACTATCTCAAAACATTTTCATCACCCCAGACAGAAACCCCTGAACCCACTATGCAGTTATTCCTCCATCCTCTAGTCCCTGACAATCAGTCATTTTGTCTCTCTGGATTTGCCTATTTTGAATATTTCATATAAATGAAATCATATAATATGTGCCTTTTGTGTCTGGCTTCTTGCACTCAGCATAATGGTTTCAGGGTTCATCCATGTTATAGCATGTATTAATGTATCAGTACTTTATTCCTTTGTATGGCTTAATATTCCATTGTGTGGATATACCGTAGTTCATTTATTCATTCACCAGTTGATGGGTATTTGGGTTGTTAGGAGCTTTAGGTCATTGTGACTAGTGCTGCTGTTCTTTATGGTTTTGATGAAAAATTCCCAGTGATTTAAATTGGTTTCTTTTTTTTGTTTTGTTTTTTTGTGAGACAGAGTCTCGCTCTGTTGCCCAGGCTGGAGTGCAGTGGTGCAATCACAGTTCATTGCAGCCTCTGACTCCTGGGCTCAAGCATTCCTCCTGCCTCAGCCTCCTGAGTAGCTGGAGCTATAAGCACATGCCACTGTGCCCCGCTAATTTTTCTATTGTATAGATGGGGGTCTTGCTATGTTGCCTAGGCTGGCCTTGAACTCCTGACCTCAAGTGATCCTCCCATCTTGGCCTACCAAAGTGCAGGTGCGTGAGCTACTATGCCCGGCCTTGAATTGTTTTTTTACTCTATGTGAAGTAGGGTGTTTTTCTTTGGCTGTAGTATTTAGAAGTGTAAATGTGTTGTGTCTTGGAGTTTGTTGTCTTTGGGTTTATTCCTGTTTGAGATTCATTCAGCTTCTTGAATCTGTAGGTGTATATCTTTTACCAAATTTGGAAAGTTTTCTGTAATTTTTTTATTTTACATTTTTTTATTAGAGCTTATTTTTAAACAGTTTTAGGTTTATAGAAAAGTTGTGCAAAAAGTACAGAAAGTTCCCCTTTCCCCTACAGTTTCTCCTTTATAAATATCCTGCATTAGTGTAGAACATTTGTTAAAATGGATGGACCAGTATTGATATAGTGTTAATATTATTCATCATTTACATTAGATTTCACTCTTTTTGGTGTATAGTTCTGTGGTTTTTAACAAATGCATAATGTCATATATCCATCATTCCAGTATCATACAGAATAATTTCACTGCCCTAACAATACCCTGTGCCCCTCCTTCATCCCTCCTTACCTCCCCTAGAAACCCTGCAACAAACTGTTCTTTTTATTGTCTCTATAGTTTTGTCTTTTCTAGAATGTCATATAGGTGGAATGATACAGTATGTAGCCTTTTCAGATGACTTCTTTGACTTAGCAATATGCAGTTGTTTCCTCCATATTTTTGTGACTTGATAGCTCATTTATTTTTATTGCTGAATCATATTCCATTGTATTAATATGGATGTACTGCAGTTTGTTTATCCATTCACTTATTGAAGGACATCTTGGTTGCTTCCAGGTTTTGGTATTTATGAATAAAACTGGTATAAATTTTATGTACAGATTTTTTCTTGTGTGGACATCAGTTTTCAACTCAATTGGGTGAATACCTAGGAGTGCAACTGTGGGATCATATGGTAAGCCTATGTTTAGTTTTGTATGAAACTGCCAGAATGTCTTTTAAAGCAACTATACTATTTTGCATTCCCACTAGCAGTGATGCTTCATGTTCTTACCAGCATGCCATTATTTCTTCATATACTTTTTCAGTTTCAGGTCTCTCCTTGGGCTCCTCTGATACCACAACAGCAGGATAATGGAGTTTAATTGATGCTGGTTAGGGATGGAAGTCCAGGTAACCCAGTTAGTCTCCACTGCCACTGTGTGGTGGGGGCTTGTTATTAGCTACTAGGGTAGAAAGTTTTGGCTCCCTATCCAGCCTTCTCTGGCATTAACCCAGTACATGGTTTGAATGCTGCTGTACCACCTGATGAGAGTGAAAATTCAGTATCTCCAGTTGCTCTTGCTTGTGTGAGTGGGGATCAGGCCACATTTTGTGTGTGTGTGTTTGTGTGTGGTATTGGACAGCAATATAGTGGTTGTTGTCTAAAAGTTCTCTGTCTGACAAAATGACCCTTCTCTGGTACTTTGGCTAGAGAGAGTAGGCTTTCATTGCGAGTCTTTTTATCTGTGCCTGTTGGTGTATCCAGGTTTCCAGCTTCTTAAACTTCAAATAGCAGATATATAAGGGAAAAGGAAAACCTCATACACCTGTCATCAGTGTGTTTCAAAGTCCCTACTTGGTCTGCTGCCTTCTCTCCACCTTTCAGAATCTGTGTTTTTTTTTTTTTGGAGACAGAGTGTTGCTCTGTTTCCTGGGCTGGAGTGCCATGGCGTCAGGCTAGTTCACAGTAACCTCAAACTCCTGGACTCAAGCAATACTTCTGCCTCAGCCTTCCAAGTAGCTCAGACTACAGGCATGCGCCACCATGCCTGGCTAATTTTTTCTATATGTTTTTAGTTGTCCAGCTAATTTCTTTCTATTTTTAGTAGAGATGGGGGTCTCACTCTTCCTCAGGCTGGTCTTGAACTCCTGACCTTGAGTGATCCTCCCTCCTCGGCCTCCCAGAGTGCTAGGGTTACAGGCGTGAGCCACCACGAACAGCCTGTTGTTTTTGTTTTATATATAATGTCCAGAGTTTTTAGGTATATGTTAGGAGGAACAGTAAAAAGTGTGCCTCCTCCATTTTTGTAAAAGCTTATGGTGATCTTTTATGTTTTAAAGTTTTTATTATCAATTCTTTCTTTGCAGATAACCAGTAGTCATTGTTTAGCTCTGGTTGCATTAATTTAAGTCCTTTTATTTTACCATACTAAGATTCCCTGATGGTATAGATTATCTTTTATTATGAGCCAATTATATAAAATGTATTACTGTAGTGCAGCTCTAATGGTCTTTTTTTTTTTTTTACAGTACATGTATATTTTTATTTATTTGCAATATTTTTATTCTATGGGTTAGCCTCAGTTTTTTTTGTCTATGCCTTTAATATTTTTATTTCAAAATATTAAGGGGGTACAGATGTTTTTGATATATGACTTGAGTCAGGACTGTAAATATGTCCATCACCTAAATAGTGTTCATTTTACCTGTTAGGTAGGTTTTTGCCCTTCCCCTCCTCCCCGCTCCCCCACTTGATTTCCAATGACTTTTACTTTCTACCATGTACTTGTGTGCTCATCAGTTAATTCCAATTTATTGGAGAGTACATGTCATATTTGTTTTTCTAGTCTTGACATACTTCACTTAGGATAGATAGTGGTTTCCAGTTCCTGCCAAATTGCTGCAAAAGGCATTAATCATCCTTTTTTATGGCTGAGTTGTACTCCATGGTATATACACAGCACATTTTATTAATCTACTCATGACTTGATGGGCACTTGGGTTGATTCCAGATCTCTGCAATTGTGAATTGTGCTGCAATAAACATTTGAGTGCAGGTGTCTTTTTGATAAAATTACTTCTTTTCTATTGGGTAGACAGCCAGTAGTGGGATTGCTGGATCGAATGGCGGGACTACTTTTAGTTCTTTGAGAAATATACATACTGTTTTCCATGGGGGTTATATTAATTTGCAGTCCTACCAACAGTGTTTAAGTGCTCCTTTCTCTCTGTATCCACACCAGCATCTATTGTTGTTGGACTTTTAAATAAAAGCCATTCTAACAGGGTAAGGTGGTATCTCATTGTGGTTTTAATTTGCATTTCCCTGATGATTAGTGACATTGAATATTTTTTCTTTATTTTATTTCAGAATATTACAGGGGTACAAATGTTTAGGTTACATATATTGCCTTTGTACTACCCGAGTCAGAGCTATAAGTGTGCCCATTTCCTCAGACAGTGTGCACTGCACCCATTAGGTATGAATTTACCCATCCCCTCCTGCCCCCCACCTGCCTGACACCCGATGAATGCTACTTCCATATATACATATAAGTATTGATCAATAAGTACCAATATAATGGTGAATATGTTGTGCTTGTTTTTCCATTCTTGTGATACTTGACTTAGAAGAATGGACTCCAGTGCCATCCAGAAATAATACAAGAGATGTTAGTTCACCATTGTTTTTTGTGGCTGAGTAGTATTCCATGGTATACATATACCACATTTTATTAAACCACTCATTTATTGATGGGCACTTTGGCTGTTTCCACATCTTTGCAATTGTGAATTGTGCTGCTATAAACATTTGCATGCTTAACTTCTATTTTTCAAGATGAAGCAAAACAAAAATATTGTGCAGAAGGAAAATCACAATCCTAGACTTGTATCTGCCTTACAGTTTTTATTCTGAGATCAATAATCACAAACATATTTTTATACAATATCCCATTTAATACCCATGAATATGTTTTAAAAGAAACATCAAGACTTATATTGAGAATCAGATGTGGAACCATTTGGTTTAGAACTTTTCTTTTTAAGGAAGTTTTTTTTATTGCTGTTTCAATTTTGGTACTTGATATTGATCTGTTAGGGAGTTATGTTTCTTTGTGATTGAGCCTAGGGAAGCTGTGTGTTTCTAAGAATTTGTCCATATCCTCTTCGATTTCAAGTTTATGTGCATAGAGTTTTTAATAGTATTCAGAGATGATATTTTGTATTTCTGTGTTATCCATTGAAATTTCTCCCTTTTCATTTCTGATTGAGTTTACTAGAGTCCTTTCTTTTCTGCTTCTGGTTAATCTAGTGAGAGACATGTCAATTTTGTTTATCTTTTCAAAGAACCAGCTTTTTGTTTCATTAATCTTTTGTATAGTTCTTTTATTATTGATTTCATTTAGTTCAGCCCTGATGTTGGTTATTTCTTTTCTTCTGCTGGGTTTGCTCTTCTTTTTCCAGTTCTTTGAGTCAGTTCATTAGATTATTGATTTGTGAGCTTTCTATCTTTTGGATGTAGGCATTTAAAGATATGAATTTTCCTCTCAGAACTGCTTTAGCTATGTCCTATATATTTGGATAACTTGTGTCCCCATTATCATTTAGTTCAAAGAGTATTTTGATTTCCATCTTGATTTCCTCTTTGACCCAATAATCATTCAGCAGTAGATTGTTTAGTTTCCATGACTTTGTGTAGAGATGAGTGTTTCTGTTGGAATTGATTTCTAATTTTATTCCACTGTGGTCTGAGAAGATGCATGGTATAATTTCTATTTTTTAAAATTTGTTGAGACATGTTTTGTATGGCTGAGGATATGATCAATTGTAGAGAATGTCCCATGAGCTGATGAAAAGAATGTATATTCACTGGTTTTTGGGTAGAATGTTCTGTGAATGTCTATTAGGCCCACTTGTTCTAGAGTTTTGTTTAAGTCCCTTGTTTCTTTGTTTATTTTGTGTTTGGAAGATCTGTTTTGTTCTTTCAGTGGGGTGTTGAAGTCCCTGGCTATTACAGGGCTGTTGTTTATTATTTTGTTTAGATCAAGTAGGATTTGCTTTATGAATCTAAACGCTCCTGTGTTGGATGCATAAATACTTAGAATTATTATGTCTTCTTTGAATTGTTCCCATTACCATTATAGAATGATCATCTTTGTCTTTCATTACTTTTGTTGATTAAAGACTAAGTTATCTGATATGAGAACTCTATACCAGCTTTCTTTTGGTTTCTATTTGCATGGAATCCTGTTTTCCATTCCTTCACCTTGAGTCTGGATACATCCTTATGGGTTAGATGTGTTTCCTAAAGACAGCAGATACTTGGCTTGTGTATATTTATCGATTTTTCCAGCCTATGTTTCTTCAGTGGGCAGTTCAAGCCATTCACATTTATTGAAACAATTGATAAGTGGGGTGGATCTCTGTTCATCCTATTGAGTAGAACTTTGTTGCTTTGTTTTATGTCTTGAGCCATTGTGGTATCTGGCTTTTGAGCTTTAGCTTATGGATCATTTTACATTGGTGCGTGTCTGTTGTGCTGATCTGTGTGTAATGCAGTTCTGAGTACTTCCTGGAAGGCTGGTCTTGTTTTGACAAATTCCCTCAGTGTTTGTCTGCCTGAGAAAGACTTTATTTCCCTCTCATATATGAAACTTAGTTTTGTAGGATACAGAATTCTAGGCTGGGCATTATTCTGTTTGAGAAGCCTGAGAATGGAGCCCCAATCCGTTTTGGCTTGTACGGTCTCTGTTGAGAAGTCTACAGTTTATCTGACGGGTTTTCCTTTGAAAGTTACCTGCTACTTTCACTTTACAGCTCGTAGGAGCGCCTCTTTCATGTTTATTTTGGCTAGTCTGATGACTATGTGTCATGGTGTTTTCCTCTTTGCGATGAATCTCCCAAGAGTCCTTTGTGCTTTTTATACCTGGATATTTAGATTTCTAGCAAGGCCAGGGAAATTTTCCTCAATTATTCTCTCAAATAGATAGTCTAACCTTTGTGTATTTTCTTCACCCTTAGGGATGCCGGTGATTCTTATATTAGGCCTCTTCATATAATCCCATATTTCTTGTAGGCTTTGCTCTTTTCTCTTACTTCTCTGCTTTATCTCTGCGACTGACTTTTTGAATTGAAAGATATTGTCTTCAAGGTCTGAGAGTCTTTCTTCTGCTTCGTCTAATTATTCTTAAGGCTTTCCCCTATGTTTTGTAATTCCTTGCATGAATTTTTCATTTAAAGAATTCTGTTTGCTTTTTCTTTAATATTTCAATTTCTTTAGTGAATTTTTCATTAATTTCCTGCATTCTTTTTGTGGTCTTTGTGTTAGGTTTCCATTTTATCTTGCATGTCATTGAGCTTCCTTACAATCCATGTTTGAAATTCTTTTTTTTTTTTTTTTTTTTTTTTTTTTTTTTGAGACAGAGTCTCACTCTGTTGCCCGGGCTAGAGTGCTGTGGCGTCAAGCTCATAGCAACCTCAAACTCCTGCGCTCAAGCAGTCCTTCTGCCTCAGCCTCCTGAGTAGCTGGGACTACAGGCATGTGTCACCAAGCCCGGCTAATTTTTTTCTATATATATTTTTAGCTGTCCAGATAATTTCTTTCTATTTTCAGTAGAGACAGGGTCTCGCTCTTGCTCAGGCTGTGTTCTGATTTTGGTTGGTATCCATTGCTAGAGAGGTGGTGTTCCCTTTTGGGGGTGTCCTTTTCACTTTGATTCTTTGTTCTTCTGGAGTTCTTTTGCCAATTCCCTCTCATCTGGAGCAGCTGTTGCTACTTACCTTTGGATTTTCTTTTGTTCAGATGACACACCCAATTTAATATCTGAGGCAGTAGGTGGTGCTTTTGAGTGGGAATCGACCACACTCTTATCTGATGAGTCAGTAAATGCAGTAAAAGGGCATGCAAATTGACCTCCCTGTCAGTAGGTGGTGCTTGCTTGGAGGAACAAGCTGCAGTGTTGTTTTTGGGTTCTGTGAGGAGCTCTAGTTCCTCAGGAGAGGCACTCTAATGCTTCAGGTAGTGGGTGGGGCCCTGGAACTTCCATATGTGTACTTATTTTCCACCTCAGGGGCGGTTGTTGGGGTGTTAAGGCTGGGCTTGGCTGTGTTGGGTGGAGCTGCCCTCAAACTCCAGATATGCTCTTAGCAGGGGGTCAAAGGTGTGTTTCCTGCCTCTGGGCAAAGCTTCCAGGAAGGAGCTGAGGTAGCCCCCCTCAACCAGAAAGTCTGCATGTGGAGGCAGGGCTGTTGAGTCCCACAGTCTGGCAGTCTGGAGCAGGCTTCACTCCTTTGCACCCTCCCCTGTACCATACTTTCTTCTGGGCCTCTGTAGGTAGGCAGGACCTCAAGGCATCTGACCTCCCCCATGACTGTGATGTGGAATGGGAGGTTCCCTGCCCAGGATCCCGGACTTAACTGAGAACGGGACCCTCCCATGGGAGGAGGGTGCCCTATTAGCATGCTGCAACTAGGACCCATACTGTACTCTCACCCCTGACCTGCCCCTGCAGGCACCCACACCTTGGAGACTAATTCACAAATATCCCCTTTTTGCCCCCGGGCGATGCGATCAAGACCTGGGTGTACAGGAGCTGGTCTGAAGATCTATCCGTGGGGCCCTGGAGATCAAACTCTGACCCTGTCAGGGAGAAGGATACTGGTCCCAAGTCAATCTCAGATGGTGCCCAATCTGCTTTAGTGTTCCTCCACCTCGGGGTGTGTCCTGCTCTGCTAGAGTCGCTGGGCAGGTAGCATCAAGGAGGGTCAGCAGGCAGGCAGCTCACAGTCTGAGCACCTGTCAGTCTGCTACAGGACCCCAAAAAGAAAGGTCTGAGCCCCATTCCCTGTGGAAGCCTCTGTGTGGTGGCTCAATTCTCTCTCTTGGCAGCTGCAGGTAGGGGGTGGATAGGGATGGAAAAGAGTCTTGGTGGAGGAAAGTTCACCCTCTGGTTGTCTCCAACCTTCCATGTGGGTGGCAGTCTGCTCAGAATGATGAGGCTCTGGAGTCAAAGCAGATCACTCGGGACCCAGTGGACCTCTGTGGTTCTTGTAGTCTGGGCTGGAGTTGGGAAATTCAGAGTGGGGACTCAGAAGGTGGAACCTGAGGGATTGAGACTCCCTGGGTACAGCAAAGGCATCCAGTGGGTAGAGAAGCAATGTGGTGCCTCCTGTCACCTTGGGTCTGTGGGTTGGGAGGTGCCCTGAGGGGGGTTGGTGAGAGCCTAATACCCTGTCCTAAGGAAGCTCTCTGCTTGCTGGTGGCAGCAGTCTCTTGGCTCACTTTGGCAGAAGGTCTCTCCAGCACAACACTTCGAGATGCAAGGGAGGGGATTGTTAGCCAATCAACTTACCCTTCTTGCTGGTCTCTGAGCCTCTCTGGGCTTAACTCTTGCTGATGCTTTTCTCCTTCCAGGACTGCTTCACAGTCTCTTCCTGGGGAATCTCCTGTAGCTTCCTTCAGACCCTCATCTGACCTGTGTTTGTCTGTCGGTGTTTTCTCTTTCATCTAAAATTTCTCCTTCTTACAGAGATGCTCTGGCTGCTAGTGTCTTTGGTCTGCCATCCTGTCCCCACCAACTCGAGCATTTTTGTCATATGTTTATTGGCTATTTGTCTATTATCTTTTGAAAAGCTTCTGTTCATGTTTTTTGCCCACTTTTTAATGGGGTTGTTTGCTGATTTGCTTGAGTTCTTTGTAGATTCTAGTTGTTAGCCCTTTATCGGATGTATAGATTGCGAATATTTTTTCCCATTCTGTAGGTTATCTGTTTGCTCTGTTGATTATTTCCTTAGCTGTGCAGCAGCCTTTTAATTAAATTAAGTCCCGTTTGCTTATTTTTGTTGCTGCTGTAGTTGCCATTCAGGTCTTAGTCATAAATTCTTTGCCTAGACTGGTGTCTATAAGAGTTTTTCCTACATTTTCTTTTAGAATGCTTATGGTTTCATGACTTACATATAAGTCTTTTATCCATCTTCAATTAATTTTTGTGAGTGATGAGAGGGGTTCTCTTTCTGTCTTACGTATGTAGCTATCCAATTTCCCAGCAGCGTTTATTGAATAGGGCTTCTTTCCCCGTGTGTGTTGTTGTCTGCTTTGTCAAAGATCAGCTGGTTGTAGGTAGATGGTTTTATATCTGGATTCTCTATTCCATTCCATTTGGTCTATGGCTCTGTTTTTGTGCCAGTACCATACTGTTTTGTTTACCTATAACCTTGTATAATAGTATAATTTGAATTCTGGCAATGTGATGCCTTCAGCTTTGTTCTTTTTGCTTAGGATTGCTTTGCCTATTTGGGCTCTTTTCTGATTCCAAATGAAATGTAGAATTATTTTTTCCAGATCTGTGAAATATGATGTTTGTATTTTGATGGGGATTGCATTGAATATGAAAATCACTTTGGGTAGTTTGGGCATTTTAGCAATGTTGAGTCTACCAATCCATGAGCACGATATGTCTCTCCATTTGTTTGTGTCGTCCACAATATCTTTCTTCAGTGTTTCGTAGTTCTCCTTTTAGAGATCTTTCACCTTCTTGGTTAATTATATTCCTAGGTATTTCATTTTCTTTGCAGCTATTATGAATGGTATTGAGTCTTTGAGTTGACTCTCAGCTTGACTATTACTGGTATATAGAAATACTACTGATTAATGTACATTGATTTTATATCCTGAGACTTTAATGAATTTATTTTTCATTTCCAGGAGTCTCATATTGGAGTCTTTGTGGTTTTCTACATGATATGTGGTCATATCATCAACAGAAAATGATAGTTTGACCCCCTGTTTCCTGACTTAGATACCCTTTATTTCTTTCTCTTGCCTGATTGCTCTGGCTAGGACTTATATACAGCACTATGTTCAACAGAAGTGGTAACAGTGGGCACCTTTGTCTTGTTGCTGTTCTTAGTGGGAATGTTTTCAACTTTTCTCCATTCAGCATGATGTTGGCTATGGGTTTGTTGTATATAGCTTTTATAGTTTTGAGATATCTATTTTTTAAGCATATTTTTGTTGAGAGTTTTTATCATGAAAGAGTGCTGGATTTTGTCAAATGCTTTTTCTGCATCTATTGAGATGATCATATGATCTTTGTTTTTACTTTTGTTTATGTGGCGAATCACATTTATTGATTTATATATGTTGAACCATTCTTGCATCCTTGGGATGAAGTAACTTGGTCATGGTGGATTACTTTTTTGATTTGTTGTTGAATTTGATTTGCTAGTATTTTACTGAGGATTTTTGCACCTATGTTTAGAAGTGATACTGTTCTGTAGTTTTCTTTTTTTTGTTGTGTCCTTACCTGGCTTTGGTATCAAGGCGATACTGGCTATGGAGAATGAATGGGGAGGATTCCCTCCTTCCCAATGTTGTGGAATAATTTCTGCAGTGTGGATATCAGTTCTTTGTAGGACTGGTAGAATTTGACTGTGAATCTTTCTGGTCCAGGGCTTTTTCTTTGTTGGAAGACTTTTTATTACTGCTTCAGTCTCACTGCTCATTATTGATCTGTTTCCTCCTGATTGATTCTTGGAAAGTTGTGTGTTTCCAGGGAATTTGTCCCTTTCCTCTACATTTTCTAGTTTATGTGCATAGAGATTTTTATAGTATTCATGGGTGTTTTTTATTTCTGTGCTATCAGTTGTGATATCTCCCTTTTCATTTCTGATTGAGCTTATTTAGGTCCTTTTTCTATTCCTGATTAATGTAGCAAGAGGTCTGTCAATCTTGTTTATCTTTTCAAAAAATCCACTTTTGATTTCACTGACCTTTTCCCCCCTTTTGTTTAGTTCTGCTCTGACCTATGTTACTTTTTTCTGCTGGGTTTAGGTTTGGTTTGCTCTTCCTTTTCTTGTTCCTTGAGATGTGATATTAGGTTGATAATTTATGATCTTTCTGACTTTTGGATGTGTGCATTTAAGGCTATGAATTTTTCCCTTTAGGTTGTTTTTGCTGTTTCCCATTGATTTTGATCGCTTATGTCTTCTTTGTCCTTCAATTCAAGGAATATTTTGATTTCCATCATAATTTTATTGACCCAGTAATTATTTTGTAGCAGGTTGTTTCATTTCCATGAATTTATGTAGAATTGACTGTTACTCTTAGAATTGATTTCTAGTTTTAATCCACTGTGGTCTGAGAAGATACATGGTATGATTTTTATTTTTATAAAATCTGTTGAGACATGTTTTGTAGCCCAAGATACGATTACTCTTGGGGAGTGTCCTATGTGCTAATGAGAAGAATGTATATTCAGTAGTTGTAGGTAGGATGTTCTGTAAATATTTGTTAAGTCCTTTAGTTCTAAGGTCCCATTTAAGTCCAGTGTTTCTTTATTTATTTTATGTTTTGATGATCTGTCTAGCTCTGATAGTAGGGTGTTGAAGCCTCCGGCAATTACAATGCTATTATTTATTTCCTTGTTTAGCTCTAGTAGAATTTATGTATCTGGCAGCTTCTATGTTAGGTGCATATGTATTTGGGATTGTTATGTTTTCTTGTTGAATTGCGCCCTTTACCATTATTAAATAACCATCCTTGTCTTTCTTTACCATTGTTGATTTAAGGCAATTTTGTCTGATACGAGAATGGCTACACCTGCTCTCTTTTGGCTTCCATTTGCATGGAATATTTTTTTCCATCCTTTCATTTTGAGCCTGTTTGTATCCTTATGGTTTAGATGTGTCTCCTGGGAGCAGCACATACTTGGGTTGTGTTTTATCATCCACTCAGCCAGCCTGTGTCTTTTTAGTGTTGCATTTAAGCCATTCATGTTAAGAAATAGAGTTGATATGTGTGATGTTGTTCTGTTCATCATAATGGGTAGAACCTTGTTGCTTTGTTTTCTTCTTGTGCTATTGTTTTATAGGAGTTATGAGCTTTGGTTATTTTGCATGATTTTGCACTGGTGCGTATCTATTGCACTGATTTGTATATAATGCATTTCTAAGTATTTCCTGCAAGGCAGGTCTAGTCATGACAAATTCCCTCAGTGTTTGCATGTCTGGAAAAGATTTAATTTCTCCATCGGTTGTGAAACTTAGTTTTGCAGGACAGAAAATTCTAGGCTGGCTGTTATTCTGTTTAAGATGACTGAAGATGAGGGCCCAGCCCCTTCTGTTTCCACTTCTCAGTTTCCACTGAGAAGTCTGGTATTAGCCTAATGGGTTTTCCCTTGTAGGTTAGTTGTTGCTTATGTCTAGCTGCTTGTATAATTTTCTCTTTCATTTTGACTTTGGCCAGGTTGATTACTGTGTGTCCTGGAGGTGTCCTATTTGCTGTCAGTCTTCCTGATGTTCGATGACCATCTTGTATCTGGATGTGTGGATTTCTGGCGATACCAGGGAAGTTTTCCTCAATAATTCCCACTAATAGATTTTCCATGGTTTTAGCTCTTTCTTCTTCTCCCTCAGGGATACCTATAATTTGTATGTTAGATCACTTCACGTAGTCTCTTATATCTCTAAATGATTGCTCTACTTTTTTTGTTCTTTTCTCTGCCTCTTTAAATGACTGCATTACCTTGAGAGCTTTGTCTTCAAGCTCTGAGATTCTTTCTCTGTTGCTGAAACTTTCTGCTGTGTTTTGAAGTTTCCAAGTGACTCTTTCATTTTTTTAAGTTCCATTATGTCTTTTCTTACGTTGTCTAGTTCTTTGGTGACTTTTTCATTAATTTCCTGAAATATCTTTGACTTCTTTTTCTTGGTTTTCAACTTTCTATTAAATTCCATTCATCTTATTTGCCATCCGTATTCTTAATTCCATTTCTCTCATTTTTTAAATTTCCTTGTAGTTGGAGTTCACTACAGTAGCCCCATTGTGATCCTTTGGGGGTTACAGTCTGTTTTGATTTTTCATGTTGCCAGAGTTCTTTTGCTGGTTTTTCTCATTTGTAGCCTCTTTTCTAAACTCAGGGCTAATAGGTTTTTAGGGCACCTGTTCCTTGCTGGGAAAACTTCTGCTTAACTAGAAGAAGGGGAGGGGTCCCTAGGTGGCACTTTATCTCCCCTACTCTGGAATATTGATGTGGCAGAGGAGGGGCGTGTGCACTAGAAGCCTGTAATGCAGCTGTTCTGACTTGTTCTGTTTACCTGTGATTACCTGTGCTGAAGCCTGTGCTGAATGCTGTTTATGTTGGGTGTTAGGTTGTTCACCAGGTAATTGTAGGATGTTTGAGTTGGGAGCCAGATGAGACCCTCTTCTGTGAGGTTGGTGTGGTGGGGATTGCTCTGCCCAGGGTCTCTCTGCAGAGGTGACAGTAGCAGCTGGATGAGGCTATCTAGGCAGTTGTTGTGGGTTCCTGGGCTGTGAGTGTTTGCTCTATCCAGGTCACGGTGTACTGGCTGCTCAAGGCTGGGTGGTCCCTGGTGGGGTGCTGGACTTAGAGCAGTTCCTCTGGCCCTGTGGCAGTGGTAGAGGCTCTGGGCTGGGGTTGTGGGGGCCAGGTACAGTGCTGGAGTCTTGGGGATGGTGTCTTGGGCCTGGCAGGTGCTATGGAGACACAGACGCAGAGCCTTCAACTCCTGTGTGAGAACCATAGAGCTGGGCCTGGGGAGGAACTGGAAGCAGAGCCCTGCGGGTGGCAGGGCTGATCTAACCTGGAGGGCAGGGTCAGGGCTGAGCATACTGGAGGCAGTTGGGGCCTGGTGGGTATAGTCCTGGCTGAGCAAGTGGCATGCTGTTTCGCAGCTTTGGCGACCATGCAGATGTCAAGCCATGTGGCTGGAAGTCAGTTCCAGTGGCCCAGGGATCACAGAGTTCTTCCTGGCCCACCCAGGACTTGCTGAAGCAGTTGCCCAAAATCTCCCAGGTCAGAGCCTGCTGCGCCCTAGTCAGTTCTCATGCTCAGATCCCATTGTGCTGTAGGGGAGCGTTGCTTGGCTTCCAATCACAGGGTACAGCTTGGGGTAGCCTCCAGTTGGTCTACCCCCTCCCCATCCCAGTGCAGAGCTGGTGCCATGCATCTGAGAGCTTAGGATGGTTTTAGCTGCTGCCCAGTCCCTACTGCGCCTGTTGTCTGTTGCAATGACTGTGCACAGACTCCAGGCAGTTCCCTGGTCCAACCAGGTAGAGGTCTGTGGCAGTGGAGGCAGCCGTCTCACAACTTGGATGGTGCCAGCAGGGTGAGTGCGCCACCCCAGTGCTCTATCCTCCTATTCTTCCCCGCACACACTTTGATCTCTTTATATATATATCGCCTGTCACCTTTTTCCCCCACACTGAGTGTCCTGTGTTGCTACTCTGTGATTTCACAGTGTTGCTTCAGAGAAGAGGGATCCTACTACAATTTTCAGTTCTTTCTTTGGGAGCAGCATGTTGGCATGCTGATTGTAGTCCACCATTTTTTTCCCCTCCCTGCTCATGGTTTTGATTGAGTTTACTATTGGTTGTAGTGTGGGCCAAAGAGTATAAAAAATATTTAGGCCAGCTGTGTTTTATTGAAGAGAGTTTCATATGTCAGGAGAAAGGGTGAAACATTGATTGTAAAACTGACATGGTTTCTAAGGAAGAATACACTTCTTATCTCTTAAGAATTGAAATCAAATTATAATAGACAGCAAAGTGGAAATAGTTTAGAAAGAGTAAAAGAAGGCATTTTTATAGAAGCTCCCAAATTGATTCATTCTTGTGAATATAAATGTCAGCCAGAGTCTGGGAATTGTTTCTTCAGCTCAGAGCTGGATAATCTGTAAATTGTTGGTTAGAT
This sequence comes from Eulemur rufifrons, assembly GCF_041146395.1. Classification (NCBI taxonomy): domain Eukaryota; kingdom Metazoa; phylum Chordata; class Mammalia; order Primates; family Lemuridae; genus Eulemur; species Eulemur rufifrons. The sequence goes on from NC_090989.1 coordinate 155,558,366, forward strand.
GATTATATTGGTTTTGGAGATACTTGGTGACCTCTGTACATAATACCGTATCCTGAGAGTGATTTGATAGATGACCTCCAGTTTATAACTCTTTTAAAATTTAAGTTTAAAGCTTTATTTTTGCAGTGTATAAGATCAGTTTTCTCCTGAGGATAGACTCTGATTGCATATGGCCAAGAAATTCCTACGTAATATACTTTGTACAACTCTTGCTTTTTAAATTAATATGCAAAGTGGCTTCTATATTAGATCTGCTGTGTTTCCATGTTGAAATATGATTGCTGTTTTATTATATGTGAGGTGTTTATCATATTTATTTTTTTCTAATGGTTAATCTTTTCTCTTTTACAGGGAATCTTTCCTGCAAACTACATTCACTTGAAAAAGGCAATTGTCAGTAATAGGGGGTGAGTAATTGGCCTTACTAAATTTATTTACAAGTTTTATAGGCTGTGGAGGAAAGGCTATTTTTCTTTCTGATTCATAGTATAAAATATGCTGTTGTTTTTCTTGAAAACATATACATGCATTATCATATATAATTCTGAGGACATAATTTTTTCTTAAAATACTGACAAGTTTAATCTGTTTTCCTATATACTGGAAAGTAAGCTGAGTTGTAAATTTTATAAAAACAGTTAATGCATACATATGTTTTTAAACAATTATGTACTGTTTTCAGCATAGTGATTAATAGATTTCCTATCATTTTGTTTCTATATGTCAAAGTGAAGGAGACTTTTAAAATCTTTTATTTGCAATTAGAAATTGAAAAAATGTTTAAAGGCATACTGTAAGATAAAAAGACAACATAAAAAATGAATAGTTTCATCACAAATTTGAAAAACAGAAGTAGTATGCATAAAAGAAAACTAATGGTAAATATATCAAAACATTAACATTTGTTGTTTTGGCATGTTAGAATGAATGCATGAGTGATTTTTAAAAAATTCTTTGCTATCAAGTCCTATTTTTAAAAGTAATAAAAATGTATTACAATAAAATTGTGATTTTATTTTAAAAAATTCATTATTTTAATATATAAATTTTAAGTACAGTATAATTTTCAACCAAGATAGCTTCCTGTAATAGAAATGATTTTTTTCACCAGAAGTTGAGTTAAGTGTCAGAGTAACTTTCTGGTCAGTTAGGGTTTATTCAGGAAAATAGAAATTACCTGAGTCACTTTATTTGGTAGAATTTAATGCAGGAAGTTGTTTACATACACATTTGAAGAGTGAAAGAACAAAAGAATAAATACTGATGTTACCCATAGATAACTGCAGAAAACAGTCTACACTCTAATGGTTGGGGATACAAAAGAGATAATGGGTTTGGGGATACCAGAACTCAATAACATGGAAGATAGGTCTTGAGACACTTGAGCTCAAACATTTGAGGAGGGGACGTCACATGGCTACTGCTGGTATGTATGAAGAAGGTGGTAATGAGGCTATTTCAGGGAATGTCAAAAGTAACTGGAAGCTAGAACCAGTTTCCACTGGTGGGAAATTGTTACAGGAACAGCAAGAACCAACCTCCTACCGCCTTACCTCCTTTTATCCAGTATCTCTCTAATGCCCCCAACTGACAAAGGAGACTGTGAAACAAAGTTTGTGAGTCCCAGCCTCAAGATCAGTGCTTAGAAGGGTAGTTTTGGAGATGGTATTTATGATTAAATGTCTGGTATGCCTTCCAAGACAAAATTTGTTGTTGAGTATAAATAAGAATATAACTTAGAACATTCTGATGAGAACACTCAACTAGCATACTTCCTATTCTTCCCCTTCTTTTACAAAACAAGTAAAGCCACAAGGATATAAACAAAAACAAAATCTTGCAAATCTCATGCTTGTGAACTTTTGCAACAAATAATCTGCCAATTCAAGTTTATAAGCAAGGACTGTCAAAAGCATCAGACAGGATAGAAATTATGTGGGAAAAAGAAAAGTATCTAGACTTGGACTCAGCAAAGCATATATCTTAGAAAGTGCCAAAAAATATGTTTTGTGAATGAGAATGGCTTATAAAATACAGAAATAATATCTTTGATTTATAACACCTTGGTCAATAATGGTGCTGACTGGAGCTGAAATTGGGTGGAAGCTGCATGGGAGCAATGTGAGAAAAGGAGATAAGGAGAAAATCTAGGGATGCAGAAACAGAGTGTCTCAGAAAATGCCAGCAAAATAATATACTTTCTGATAGATAATAAGGGACTCATCTTAAGTCGAGGAGCCATATGCCCCATTTATGGTAGTTATAAAGGAAATTGGGGAATATTTTACTAGCAGAAGTATTCCTACTTGGATTCAGTTTGTTTCAGGAAAGCAGAGGAGATATAGCTGTATAATGAATTATAAAGAGCAGCCATATTTGGAAGAACTCTTTCTTTGTGGAAGCAAAGAAACAGATTTTTGGATGTAAATCTTAGAAAGCTACCTGGAATCAACTTCCATATCCAAATGTCTAACAGATTGATGGTTCAGAATAAAAGTTCTAAAATCTAGAGAAATCTAGAGAAAATATTAAAAACAACTGTATGTAAGCACTGGAGAACAGTTGACGTAGGCAGGATCTTGAGGGCGTGTGATTCTTGAAGGAAGAGATATACACAAGAAGAGCTCTTTGGCTTTTTTCCCCAGAGAAGTTTTGAGTTTGCTATGTTGTGGCTGAATAGAGCCCAGCCAGAAAGTGGTAGTCTTTCATGGCATCAGCAATTTGCTGGAATAAGAAGTCTCAGTTCTCATTCCCCAACAGAAACACTGATTTAACGACAATATACTGAGAAAAATACCTTTATAAGACGTCCAGAATTTAGCAAAGAAGTTGTAGTACCCTAGAGGAGCACAAAATGAGAAAGCCACATTGAAACAAGTGAGAAGACAATTTCACTTGACCTGCATCAATCCCTCCCCAAAGCTGGCCAAGAGAGAATTTGCCTTAGTCTGTGACTTCTCCACAGGGATGAAAGAAATAGTGAGTAGAGTATACATCCAGTATCCCTGGCATTTTTGGGTGCTGCTCGAGTAACTGCTTTTTGTCCTGTGTCACTGAAGTGACCAGCACAGTTTAAACATGTAGGGGCCACTAAGAATAAAACAATGGAGTGGGAGGCTCACTGCAACTGGCACAGTTCTGCGAGACTGGGAGATGTGCACAATCCTAAGATTTCTCCCCCAGGAGGGAGTGAGAGAAGTGGGAGCAGACTTCCAGTGTCCCAGCCTTTGAGTACACTACTCTAGAGGAAAAGGAAGGGCAGCTAACTGTGGCCAGTAGAGCTCTGCAAGATTGGGAGAAGGTGCATAATTCTGATACTTATGCCCCAGGAGGGAAGGAGAATAGTGAAGCATTCATCCTGGCCTTTCAGCACAATGCTGCAGGGAAAAGAGGTAGGTAATTTACTGCTGCCAGCATGGCTGCAGTGAGATTGGGAGAAGGCAAAGAATCTCAAAATTCCCAGAAGGGAGAGAGGAATGGAGCATGCACATCTGTAGGTAAGGTTTGAGAGGCTCCTGGAATCTCAGCTGGGCTGGTTGGTGAGGATCTTTCTCTGTTGAAGCCAGTCCATGAAGACTGAGAGGGGTAGCCATTTCTTCATATCTGCAGACACTAAGGCAAAGCTACAAAGAGAATGAAGAATCAGGGATATATGACACAACTGAAGAACTGAAATAAATATCTAGTTGCTGACCATAAAGAAATGGAGTTCTGTGAATTGCCAAACAACTCAAACTAATTGTCTAAGATTGTTTAACTCAGTGAGTTACGAGAGAACACAGACAACTAAATAAGGAAAATGATATGTGAACATTGTGAGAATATCAAAAAAAGATAGAAACCGTAAAAAAAGAAAAAAAAAAAAAAACCAAACAGAAATTCTGGAGCTGAAGAGTACAATAACTGAACTGAAAATTCTATAGAGAACTTCAACAGCATTCTTGATCAAGTAGAAGAAAGAATGAGTCAATCTGAAGACGGGTCATTTGAAATTATTCATTAAGAGAATCAAAAAGAAAAAAGAGCTGGGTGAAGTGCCACGCACCTGTAATCCCAGCTACTTGGGAGGCTGAGGCAGGCAGATTGCTTGAGCCCAGCAATTCAAATATAGCCTTGGCAACATACTGAGACCCCATCTCTTAAAAAAAAAAAAAAAAAAAAAAAGAAGAAGAAGGAAAAAGAGTGAAGAAAGCCTAAGGAACTTGTGGGATACCATTATGCAAACCAATATACTCAATAAGGAATTATCAGAAGGAGAAGAGAGAGAGAGAGAGCGTAGGTTAGAAAGCTTATTTAAAGAAATAATGGCTGAAGACTTACAAAATCTGGGGAGGGAACATCATTTCTTGAAGCCCAAAGAACCCCTTTAAGATGAACCCAAAGAAATGCACGTTGAAATACAGTATAGTCAAATTGTCAAAAGTCAAAGACAGAATTTGAAAGTAGCAAGAGTAAAGGGACTTTGTCACGTACAAGGGAGCCCCCATAAGACTTATCAGCAGATTTCTCGGTGGAAACCTTGTAGGCCAGAAGGGAAAGGGATGATATATTCATTGTACTGAAGGGAAAAAGAGCTGTTTTTCAAAAATGAAGGTGAGAGAAAGGCTTTCCCAGACAAACAAAAGCTGAGGAAGTTTGTCACCTGCCTTACAAAAAATGCTAAAAGGAGTTCTTTACATTGAAATAAAAGGATGCTATATGAAATTATAAAACTCATAGGTAAAGGCAAATATATAGACATATACAGAATATTGTAATAATATAAAGGTAGTACATGACTAACTTTTAGTATAAAAGTTAAAAGACAAGTACTAAAGATAGCTATAACTACAAAAATTTGTTAATGGATACACAATATAAAAGATGTAAATTGTGACATCAGTAACAAAATTAGGGGAGGGAATTATTGGGTTTTTGCATTTGATTAAAGTTGTTACCAGCTTAAAATAGACTTTTATAAGATGTTTTACATAAGCCTCATGGTAACCACAAAGAAAATATCTATAGAAGATACAGAAGAGAAACAGAGAAAGGAATCAAAATATATCACTACAAAAAATTAATGAAGCACAAAGTAAGAGAGGAAATGCAAAAGAATACACAATAGGAAGCAATTAACAAAGTGACAATCATATAAATCCTTACCTATCGATAATTAAAAGAATGTGGTAGTCCTTCTAGGGCTTGAGGAAATGGAGGTTAGAATTTGGAATTTCCAGGTAGGCTGGAAATTAAGGTGCAAAATCTCAGAGAAGAGGGAACACAAGAGAATGGAGCCCTTAATCAGTATACAGATTCCCCTTATATGATGGAATTATTCCTAGTTTCTTATGGGCAGTGGAAGACTCCAGGAATGTTAATAAAAAAGTACCCCTGGTAGGTTAAAAACCTGAGTAGACTTCACCAGGCATCCAGTACTGCTGGCATGTTGTAGGGGCTTTGGTAAAGTACTTTTGGCTTTCTGTTGAGATCTCTAAATGACCATAACCTGGACCACATCCTTGGAACAAGGGCCAAACTTGGAGCAAGAAACAGACCAGTCCTATCAAAGCCTAAAACCTTTGAAAATATAAGGGAAGTTTGAAGAAGAAATAGAAGTGCTCATCATATTCTCATCCAAAAATAATCACTGTATTGAGTTAATATATTTATTTTTTCTATTCATGGGATTTTACTCTGTTCCCTACTATATTTGTAAGTTGTATTCTTCTCCTTTCTTTTTCTACTATTATAAATATTGCTTCAATGATACCTCTCCTTTTCCAGGCCCTTAAATACTATTAATCCATGTGTTTCATATCTACCCTCTTTTCTTTCTTTACATGCAGAGTATGCCTGTCTTGTTCAGTAATAGTGAAGCAATTTTACTGTAGTTAAATGTGTGAAGGTGAGGGTAATAGAAGGGGATGGGCTTATACAGGGAGCAAGGGGCTGAATATAATAGGGCCTTGTAGGCCATGTCAAGGGCATTAGTTTTTATTGAATGGGCCAGGAAACCATTCAATATAGGCTTTGTACAGAGAAGGGACATGTTCGTTATTCTGGACTGCTTTTTTTTTTTTTTTAATTTCTTCTTATTGTTATGGGGGATACAGAATTGTAGGTTACATATGTTGCCCATGTACCGCCTTTCCCCCCAAGTCAGAGCTCCAGGCGTGTCCGTTCCCCAGGTAGTGCGCGTTGCACCCATCATGTAGGTATATGTCCCTCCCCACCACCCCCCCTTCCCGAGTAAGCACCTTCAAGTGTTACCATTCCCCAAATGGTGCGCATGCACTCATTGTGTAGGCATACCCCCATCCCCTCCCCCACCCCCCACCTCAGTCTGATATCTGATTGGTGTCGTTCCTAGATGTGTATTTAGGTGATGTTCAGGGAAACCAATTTTCTGGTGAGTACATGTGATGCTTGTTTTTCCATTCTTGGGATACTTCACTTAATAGAATGGGTTCCAACTCTCTCCAGGAGAACCATAGAGATGTCGTATCTTCATCATTCCTTATAGCTGAGTAATATTCCATGGTATACATATACCACAGCTTACTGATCCAATGATGTATTGATGGGCATTTGGGTTGTTTCCACATCTTTGCTATTGTGAATTGTGCTGCTATAAACATTCAGGTACATGTGTCTTTGTTACAGAATGACCTTTTTTCCTTTGGGTATATGCCCAATAATGGGATTGCTGGATCGAATGGCAGGTCTACTTGAATCTGTTTAAGATACCTCCATAATGCTTTCCACAGGGGTTGCACTAGTTTGCAGTCCACCAGCAGTGTATTAGTGTTCCTGTCTCTCCACACCCACGCCAACATGTGTTGTTTTGGGATTTTTTGATAAAGGCCATTCTCACTGGGGTTAAGTGATATCTCATTGTGGTTTTGATTTGCATTTCTCTGATGATTAGGGATGTTGAGCACTTTTTCATATGTTTGTTAGCCATTCTTATATCTTCTTTCGAGAAGTTTCTATTCATGTCATTTGTCCACCTGTTGATAGGGTTGCTTGATTTTTTCTTGCTGATTTTCCTGAGTTCTAAATAGATTCTTGTTATCAGTCCTTTATCTGATGTGTAGTATGCAAAAATTTTTTCCCGTTCTGTAGGTGGTGTGTTTATTCTTGTGAGTGTTTCTTTGGCTGTGCAGAAGCTTTTTAATTTAATCATGTCCCATTCATTTATTTTTGTTGCTGCTGTGATTGCCTTAGGGGTCTTCTTCATAAATTCTTTGCCTACACCAATGTCTGTAAGAGTCTTTCCTACATTTTCTTCTAGAATTCTGATTGTATCACACCTAAGGTTTAAGTCTGTTATCCACCGTGATTTGATTTTTGTGAGAGGTGAAAGCTGTGGGTCCTGTTTCAGTCTTCTACAAGTGGCTAATCAGTTCTCCCAGCACCATTTATTGAATAGGGATTCTTGTCCCCAGAGTATATTCTTTCCTGCTTTGTCAAAAATTAGGTGACTATATGAGGATGGTTCTATATTTGGATTTTCTGTTGTGTTCCACTGGTCTGTGTCCCTGAACTTGTGCCAATACCAGGCTGTTTTAAGAACCACGGCCTTGTAGTATAGTTTGAGGTCTGGCAAATTAATACCTCCCATTTTGTTTTTGTTGCTTAAAATTGCTTTTGCTATATGGGGTCTTCTCTGATTCCATACAAAGTGTATAATTATTTTCTCTACGTCTCTAAAGAATGATGTTGGTAATTTAATAGGGGTTGCATTGAATCTGTAGATCACTTTGGGTAGTATAGACATTTTAACAATGTTGATTCTTCCGATCCATGAGCATGGTATATTTTTCCATCTATTTGCAAGTTCTGCTATTTCTTTTCTCAGTGTTTCATAGTTTTCCTTATAGAGGTCCTTTACCTCTTTAGGTATATACCTAGATATTTTATTTTCTTTATTCCTATTTTGAAGGGTATTGAGTCTTTAATTTGGTTTTCTGATTGACTGTTATTGGCATATATAAATGCCTCCGATTTGTGTATATTAATTTTGTAGCCTGAGACTTTGCTATATTCATTAATCAATTCCAGGAGTCGCATGGTTGAATCCTGGGGGTTTTCCAGATATAACATCATATCATCAGCAAAAAGTGAGAGTTTGATCTCTTCCTTCCCTATTTGGACTCCCTTGATTCTGCTCTCTTGCCTGATAGCTCTCGCAAGGACTTCCAATACTATATTTAAAAGTAATGGAGACAGTGGGCAGCCCTGTCTGTTTCCAGTTCTAAGTGGGAGTGCTTTCAGTTTTTCCCCATTCAGAATGATGTTGGCTGTGGGTTTGTCATATATGGCTCGTATCATTTTTAGGTAGGTTCCATCAATGCCTATTTTGTTAAGCGTTTTTATCATAAAAGGGTGTTGAATTTTGTCAAATGCTTTTTCTGCATCTAATGAGAGTATCATATGGTTTTTGTTTTTGCTTCTATTTATGTGGTGAATTACATTTATAGTTTTACGTATGTTGAACCACCCCTGCATCTCTGGGATGAAGCCCACTTGGTCGTGGTGGATTATTTTTTTGATAAGTACTTGGATTCGATTTGCTAGTATTTTATTGAAAATTTTTGCATCTATATTCATGAGAGAAATTGGTCTGTAGTTCTCTATTTTTGTTGCGTCCTTTCCTGGTTTTGGTATCAATGTTAGATTGGCTTGGTAGAACGTGTTGGGGAGAATTCCATCCTTCTCAATATTGGAGAATAGTTTATGTAGGATGGGCACCAGTTCTTCTTTGTATGTATGGTAAAATTCAGGTGTGAACCCCTCTGGACCAGGGCTTTTCTTTTTGGAAAGGTTTTTTATTGCTCTTTTGATTTCAGTTCTTGATATTGGTCTGTTCAGGTACTCTATTTCTTCCTGATTGAGCCTGGGAAGACTATGTGTTTCTAAAAATTTGTCCATTTCCTCCACATTCTCCAGTTTGTGTGCATAAAGATTTTTAAGAATTCATAGATGATATCTTGTATCTCTGTAGCATCGGTTGTGATTTCTCCTTTCATGTTCCTAATGGAGGTTATTAGAGATTTTAGTTTTGTCCTCTTGGTTAGTCTAGCCAGGGGTGTGTCTATTTTGTTTATCTTTTCATAGAACCAACTTTTTGTTTTATTAATTTCCCTTATAGTTTCTTTGTTGTCCTTTTCATTTAATTCTGATTTGATCTTAGTAATTTCTCGCCTTCTGCTGGGTTTGGGGTCATTCTGTTCTTCTTTCTCCAGCTCTTTGAGTCTATTCGTTAGGTTGTCTATTTGCAGGTTTTCTGTCTTTTTGATATAGGCATTTATGAATATGAATTTTCCTCTCAGGACTGCTTTAGCTGCGTCCCATAGATTTTGATAAGTTGTATCTCCATTGTCATTTAATTCAAAGAAATTTTTGATTTCCCTCTTGATTTCTTCCTTTATAGAATAATTATTCAGGAGAAAGTTATTTAGCTTCCATGACTTTGAGTAAGAGTGAGGGTATCTGTTTGTGATCATTGTTACTTTTATTCTGCTGTGAACTGAGAAGATGCATGGTATAATTTCTATTTTTTTGAATTTTTTAAGACATGCTTTATGTCCTAGGACATGGTCAATCTTAGAGAATGTCCCGTGAGCTGATGAGAAGAATGTATATTCTGTGGACTTTGGGTAGAATGTCCTATAGATGTCAGCCATGCCCATTTGTTCTAGCATTCTATTTAGGTCCATTATGTCTTTGTTTATTTTCTGTTTAGAGGATCTGTCCTATACTGTCAGTGGGGTGTTAAAGTCTCCAGCTATTACGGTATTGTTATCTATCATTTGGTTCAGATCTAGTAGGGTTTGCTTTATGAATCTAGTGCACCTAAGTTGGGTGCATATATATTGAGTATAGTGATGGCTTCTTGTTGAATTGTGCCTTTAACCAGTATGTAGTAGCCATCTTTGTCTTTTATTATTTTTGTTGGTTTGAAAGCTAAGTTATTGGAAATTAAGATTGCCACGCCAGCTTTCTTTTGGTTACCGTTTGCTTGAAATATCGATTTCCATCCTTTTATTTTCAGTCTAAATGCATCTTTGCAGGTTAGGTGAGTTTCTTGAAGACAGCAGATAGTTGGATTGTGTTTTTTTTAATCCATTGGGCCAGTCTATGTCTCTTGAGCGGGGAATTCAAGTCATTCACATTTATTGAGAAAAGTGATAAGTGAGACAGTTTTTTGTTCAGCTTGTTGGGTAGAACTTCATTGCGATGTTTTCTCTCCTGAGCCATTGTGGTATCTGGAATTTGATCTTTAGCTCTTGAGTAGTTTTACATTCATGGATTTTTCTTGTGCTGATCCGTGTGTAATTCTCTTTTGAGTACTTCTTGGAGGGCTGGTCTTGTCTTGGTGAATTCCCTCGACCTTTGTTTATCTGAGAATGTGTTGATTTCTCCTTAGTATAGAAAACTTAGCTTAGCTGAGTACAAGATTCTAGGCTGGGCATTATTCTGTTTCAGAAGCGTGAAAATGGGGCCCCAACCTCTTCTTGCTTGTAAGGTTTCAGCTGAGAAATCTGGCATAATTCTGATGGGTTTTCCTTTGTAAGTTACTTGTTTCTTTCTCCTTACAGCTCGGAGAAGGGACTCTTCAGTGGATATTTTGGTCAGCCTGATGACTACATGGCGTGGTGTTTTCCTGTTTGCTATGAATCTCCCAGGGGTCCTTTGAGCTTCTTGAATCTGTATGTCTAGAGCATTGGCAAGGCCTGGAAAATTTTCCTCGATTATGTCTTCAAATAGCTTGTCCAACCCTTGCTTATTATCTTCTTCACCCTCAGGAATGCCAATAACTCTCAAGTTAGGTTTCTTCACATAATCCCACATTTCTTGAAGACTCCTATCATTTCTCTTACTTTTTTGATCTATCTCTGTGACTGATTTATTTAGTTGGAAGGAGTTATCTTCAATTTCTGAGATTCTTTCCTCTGTTTGATCTACCCTGCTATTGAGACTTTCCACAGTGTTTTGTAGCTCTCTGAGTGAATTCTTTATTTCTAAGAGTTCAGTTTGGTTTTTCTTCAATATTTCAATTTCTTTAGTGAATTTTTTCCTCCAAATCCTGTATTTTTTTTGTGTTTTCCTTGTGTTGTTTATCTATTGATTCTTGTATATTATTCAGCTTGTTTATGATCCATAATTGGAATTCTTCCTGTGACATGTTGGTGTTTTGAGTCTGGTTTGTGTCAAATGGTTGGGAGCTGGTATTTCTCTTTGTGGATGAGCTTTCCGTTTGATTCTTTGTGCTCTCCATGTTTTTTCGCTGGGCCCTTCCCATCTAGATTTATCGTTGGATCTTTTCTTATAGATTTAGTCTGGTTAACAGCACTCTTTGTGCTCTATTCTTAGGCTGTGAAGCAGTTTAGGTATGTTGCTTCTTTTGGCAAGAGGGGGAGACTGTTGTGTATTGTTTAGAGATCTTTCTGTTTCCGTTGGGGGACTGCTTCTGATGGGTCCAATCCTAGAGGATTGGAGTGATCCAAGACCGCTTTGGCGAGTTAGGACACTCTGTTGTGGTCTTTCAGAAGGCAGACAGGGTCCACACTAATAGTAGACCGAAATTCTCTTTGTTTGTTTGTTTGTTTCCCTTTGGTTCTTCCTCTATAGGGGAGGTTTCTGTCTCTATCCGCAGTCAAGATACTAGCTATGGGGAGAGGACGGTGCCCTCGCTTGCTCAGCGCCCCAGTTGCTGTAGCTCCCACGGGCAAAAGTCTGCCTTGGCCCAATGTCCCGAGGGATCAGGTTCCACATTCTCACTTCTGGAGAAGTATTCAGTGTTTATACATGGGTGGGGCCCCTATATAAGGTCCGTGGACCAGGGGAGGAGGCCGTCCAGGGAGCCTCTTGGTATCCTATTGCTCCGCAGTTACTTGGCTGTGGGCCCTAAGATGGCGATTGAGTGCCTGCAGATCGCTGGCACTGGGGGTGACTGCTCAGGATCCGGTATGTACCAGAGCCAGGGACCTGTCCTGTTCCGAAGCTCACCGTGGGTCCTCAGTTAGAAGGCGAAAAGAGAGAAGAAAGAAAGAAAGAAAGAAAGAAAGAAGAAAAAAAAAAAGAAAAAGAAAAGGAAAGAAAGAAAAGAAAGAGGAGAAAAAGAAAGAGAAAAGAAAAAAAAAAGAAAAGAAACACAAAAAACCAAACCAAAAAACACCAAAAACACCGACAAAAATGAACAACAACAAACTACATAGCACCACACCACACCACAACGTGGACAGATACACAAATCTGAAGTATATAGTTCAGCGACTCAATGATTTTTTGTTTTGTTTTATTTTATGCCTTAGCGCAGCTCCGCCCCTTCACGCTCTCTTGGCTGGGTCCTGAGCGGCCATTCAGTGTTTTTGTTTCTACGCCTTAGCGCAGCTCTTCCCCTTCACGCCCGCCCGGCTGGGTCCAGGACGGTTTCGCAGTGGATCTCAAGATGGCGTCTGCACGCCCGCACAGCTCCGAGGGTGGTGGGGATCCAGCCTCCGGGCTCAAAAAGGCGCAGCAGCCAGAGGCCCGGAGGGCAAAGGCGCCCGCCGAGGCTGTCCGGCTTGTGAGCCGCTGCAAAAAAAAAAAAAAAAACAAAACCCAGAAAAAATTCACCAAGAACAAAACATACAGTTCGGCGAGCCTATTCTTCTTCTTCTTTTTCTTTTTCTTTCTTTTTTTTTTTTTTAATGCCTTAGCGCAGCTCCGCCCCTTCACCCCAAGCGCGGCCCCGGCGGAGATTGCCCCAGCGTCCAAGCCGCTCCCTTTATTGCTGCCCAGCGTGCTCATGCATATCCCGCACTCCTGGCGTTGGTTCAGAGACCAGCGGAGGGCGCCGGGCAGAGAGAGCCACTCAGCACTTTATGGCTCCCGAGCGGTTTCGCCCTCGCTTTCAAGATGGCGCCTGCAGAGCTCCGGGGCTGGAGGGGACTGGCTCCCCGGCAGGCAGAGACTGCCACTGCCCGGGGGCTGGCCAGCAAGGACACGCACCGGGGGTCACCGGCTGGAGAACTGCCGAAAAAGGCAGCACGGGGTACAATGCTATTTGCTGTCCAGGAATCTTTTGTGTTTTTCCGCCCTGATGCAGATCCGTCCCTCCTCGCCAAGCGCTGTCTCAGCTGAGAGCCCCCAGGTTCTAAGGCAATTTTGCAAAAAAGCCTCCTGTCTGCAATGCCCCACGTATCCCTCAGTGATTCTGCGCTGGCCTGGGACAGGGTTCTATTCAATTGGGAGCGGAGGACATTGAGGAGCGCAAGCCGCTTTCCCAAGAGGCTGCACCCGCCCCGGCTGGGGGCGGGTGTAGCCGACCCGCGCTCCGCTGGCTAGTGTCTGTCCCACGTTCTGCAGAATCCTGTGTTCCTAATTTTCGTTCACCTCAGACCTCACTCGTTTTGTTTGTCCCACGCTGATTCTCTGTGGATTCACACCGCTGTTCCTGTGTGGGAGCGGTCCTCTAGCGTTGTGGCAGGTCCGGATCGATGCCTTCCTCACCAGGAGCGCAGATCCAGGCCGTCGCCACCAGTCCGCCATCTTCTTGTCTTCTGTCTATGGCACTTTTATTCTTAACTTGCTATGTGTAGTGTCCAGTTTTTCCCTGTTTATTAGATAATTTTCATCAGGTTGCAACTTCTTAAACTCCTTTCAGCTGTGACTCATGTTTTAAATCTTTTTATATAGCAAAACTTCTGAGAATTGGCTATACAGCAGTGCTCATTGAATATAGGCAAGTAATATATTTGTGACATTATGTTTGTTTTTACGTTATATTTTTGATTTAAAAAGCACATACATGTGATTCTGTAATAAAAGTTATTTATACAACTTGGGGTAAAACAGGCAAAACCTCCTAACTTGATGGGAAAACCATAATTTATGAATGTTTTCTGAAGCATATCTAAGATAGAGAGAAATGTATATGTAGACCACACTCCCTCCCCACCCCCCGAACACACTACACACACAATTCTTTGCCTAGGTTGATGTCTAGAAGAGTTTGTCATACGTTTTCTTCTAGAATTTTTATGGTTTCATGTCTTAACGTTTAATTCTTTAGTCCATCTTGGATTAATTTTTGTAAGTGGTGAGAGAGAGGGATCCTGTTTCATTCTTCTGCATGTGGCTATCCAGTTTTCCCAACACCGTTTATTGAAAAGGGCTTCCTTTCCCAAGTTTATGTTGTCTCGTTTGTCGAAGATCGTTGGTTGTAGGTAGATCGTTGTATTTCTGGATTCTCCATTCTGTTCCATTTGTCTTCATCTTTGCTTTTATACCAGTTATATGCTGTTCTGTTTATTATAGCCTTATGGTATAATTTGAAGTCTGGTAATGTGATGCCTCCAGATTTGTTCTTATTGCTTTTCAGATCACTTTGGTTGTTTAGGCTCTTTTTGGTTCCAAATGAAGTTTAGGGTTATTTTTTCTAGATCTGTCAAATATGATACTGATGTTTTGATGGGGATTGCACTGAATCTGTAAATCACTTTGGGCAGTATGCCAGTGTGAACATTTTAACAATGTTGATTGTACCAATCCATGAGCAGGGATGCTTTGCCATTTGTTTGTGTCATCTGCAATTTCTTTCCTCAGTGTTTGATAGTTCTCCTTGTAGAGATCATTCACCTCTTGATTAAGTAAACTCCTTGGTATTTTATTTTCTTTACAGCTATTCTGAATGGTGTTGGGTCTTTGATTCTCAGCTAGACTGTTACTAGTATATAGAAATGCTACTGATTTTTTATACATTGATTTTGTAACCTGAGACTTTGCTGAATTTATTTATCAATTCCAGGAGTCTTTTGGTGGTGTCTTTAAGGTTTTCTAGATGCAAGATCGTATTGTCAGCAAACAGGGATAGTTTTACCTCCTCTTTCCTTATTTCTTTTCCTTGCCTGATTGCTCTGGGTAGGACTTCCAGTTCTGTGTTAAATAGAAGTGCTGACAGTGGGGCACCCTTATCTCATTCCACTTCTTAAGGGGAATGCCTTCAGCTTTCTCTATTCAGCATGATATTGGCTGTGGGTTTGTCATATATCTCTCTTATAATTTTAAGATATGTTCATTCTATTCCTAGTTGATGGGTTTTTATCATGAAAAGGTGCTTGATTTTATTGAATGCTTTTTTTTGCATCTATTCAGATGATCATATGGTCTTTGTTTTTGTTTCTGTTGGTAGTGAATCACATTTATTGATTTGCATATGTTGAACCATCCTTGCATCCCTGAGATGAAACCCACTGGATTGTGGTGGATAATCTTTTTGATGTGCTGTAAATTTGGTTTACTAGTGTTTTATTGAGGATTTTTTTCAGTTTGTTCTTAAGGTGATTTGTCTGCACCCTGGGAGTAAGACACCCCCAGCCATAGTTCCAAAGAATTCCAAGATGATGTTATACAGTAGCCATGTGGGCCACAGGGGACAGGACACAGTGTTGGCTACTTCTCTGGGAGGAACATAGCTATGTGGACTCTAGGTAGCTCTCTTGGATGGGCTTAGTGCCTGTGAAGACTTCAAGTGACCCCAGTGGTGAGGTTGGAAGTGTTCATGTGGGATCCTTGGACCCTTTTGTGTATCTTCTCACTATAGGGAGAAGTTCCTCCTGGTTCCTAGCTGATTCCTTTTGGGGGCTGGGGTGATGGAGGCTTGGTGTTTCCTTCTGTTCGCTGTGTGGCCATCGTACATTTCTGTGTTCTTCAGGGTTTTTTTACTTGTCTGATGCAGTCTTGCACTCTCTCTAAGTTATTTTTGTTAAGATGTAGTTGTTTTGGCTGCCTTTGTGAGGGGGATGAGTGCTAGAGGCTTCTAGTTATCCATCTTGCTCAGTAATTGTTTCAAAATACATATTTTCAAGAATATATGGAAAGACCTATGGAACGCAGTAACATTGAAATATTAGATGCTAGACATGCATGTTCCAGTTGCTTTATATTAGGATAAACCTTCATGGTCATGATGTATTATTTTTACTGCACTACTGCCCTTGATTTTCTAGATTCTTTCTTCTGTGTTTACATATGAGATTGGTTTATGATTTTTTTGGTCATATCCTTGATTAGTTTTGGTGTAAATATTATTCTGGCTTTGTAGAGTTGGATAACCTTCACATTATTTCTAGACTTTGTAGAAGTTACTGTAGATATTAACCCTTCTTTAAATGTTTGATAAAGCTTGCCTTTAAAAATGTATGGGCCTGCTATCTATTAAAAAATGAGTCGTTTGGGTAAGGGAGAAAAACTTGATTAATTTGGTTTCTTTAATGGTTATTGATTTATTCAGTATTCTATTTCTACTTGAGTCAATTTTAGTAATTGATATTTTCTTGGAAATTTTAGCATCTCATTATTTTTCAGATTTATTGGTATAAGATTAATAGTATTTCTTAGGATATTTCAAAATCTGATCTGTAATCTATGATTATGTCCCCCCTTTTATGCTAGTATTGTTTTTGTGCTTTTAAAAATTTGTTTTCCTGTCATAAATCCTTTTAGAAGTTTGTTTTCTTTGACTGTTTACAAAAAACCAGCTTTAAAAAAATTTTTTTTCTTTTTTTTTTTTTTTTAAATGGAACACTTCACAAATTTGCGTGTCTTCCTCATGCAGGGGCCATGTTAATCTTCTCTGTATCCAATTTTAGTAGATGTGCTGCCAAAGCAAGCACAGAACCAGCTTTTTATTAATATATTGCTTATCCTTACTATTGTCTCTTTGTTTTCTTCATTTGTCATATGTGATAGTCTTTATTTTCTATTTTTTGTGACTGACCTCTGATTTTTTATTTTTGTTTTTTATTCTTGTCAATTCTTAGATTTGTGTACTTAGCTAATTTATTTTTAGTCTTTTCTAATACAAGAATTGATGATTATGGAATTCCCTCTATATAATGTTTAGCTATATGTAGAAGGTTTAATATTCAGTATATATTTCAAAATGATAATCTCTAGAATATTCTCTTTAATTTCATAATGTTTCTCTTTTGCTTTTCTATAATTTGTACATGATAGTGTAAAACTAAACCTTACCTGCACCCCTTTAAAAATAGGTAGAGAAACAATACCTGGGCAAAGAAAGAGGGAAGACATTAATGAATAAAACTTATAAATATATACATGATATAGCAAGGAAAATATATACTAGATATTACAGACATGTTTCTTTACCTGGTCATGGGTAAAAGATATATTAATTTGTGTTAATAACTTCCTTCTTCCCTCCTTTCTTCTGTCCCTCCCTCCCTCTTTTTTGAGACAGGGTCTTACTCTGTCACCCAAGCTATAGTGCAGTGATGTCATAAAAGCTCACTGCATCCGCAAACTCCTGGGCTCAAGCTATCCTCCTGCCTCAGCCTCCCAAGTAGCTGAGACTACAGGTGCATGTCACCATGTCCAGCTAAATTTTATGTTTTTTGTAGAGACAGGATCTCACTTTTGCTCATGCTGGTCTCAAACTCCTGGCCTCAAGCTATCTTCCCATCTTAGCCTCCCAAAGTGCTAGTTTTACAGGCATGAGCCACCACACCCATCTTGTGATGTCCTTTCTTTATCACCTGTTTTATAATCTCTTTGCCTTAGCTAGGTACTACTTAGCATTTGAGCCCTTGGTGGTTCTGTATATACAGGGATGCATTGCTAAAGGAATACCTGAGGCTGGGGAATTTATAAAGAAAGAGGGTTAATTTGACTCAGAGTTCTTCAGACTGCACAAGAATCATGGCACCAGTATCTGCTTCTGGCAGGGGACTCAGGAAGGGAAGCTTCCACTCATGCTGAAGGCAAACAGGAGCAGGCATCATATGATGAGAGGAAGGAAGCAAAAGAGATGCAGGGAGTGGGTAGGGAGGGAGGTATCAGACTCTTTTTAACAATTAGTTCTTGTGGGAACTAATAGAATGAGAACTTACCCATTATCATGCGGATAACACCAAACCATTCATGAGAGATATACTCCCATTATCCAAACAGCTCCCACTTCCAACATTGGGGATCAGATTTCAACATGAGATTTGGTGGGGCCAAACCATATCCAAACTGTAGCAGATGCTATACTTTTTCATTAACTTTTACCATAGAATGTGGCAGTATTTCGATGCTCTCTGGGGATTTTCTGGACTCCATCCTTGCTTCTTCCTACCTTTGTTATACAGCAGTGAACCTATTTCTTCTTGAGGACTAGTAGAAATCATACTAACCAATTTTAAAACTGCCTCTTTTTTTTTTTCTTTTTGCCCATTGGCAGGAGTAACCTGAGCCTGAAATGGCCTCATGGTTATCTCAGCTTCAGTATAATGGAATCATATTCTTATGAGGTGTATGCATGAAATTAGCAGAGCCAGAGTCCTCAGTGATGGGAAGCAAAAATTTAGTAAGTGAGTCATTTGGTGTGAGAGTGGAGTGAGAAATGTAACTTCCATCTCATGTCTTGTTTCTGGACCCATGTATTCAGATTGTGTGAGAAACATAGTATTGATTATTGGTTCAGAATATTTATCACATAATGTGGATTGCTCCAGCCTTAAAAAGGCTAGTGTAATGAATTCTTCTGTGTCTTCTCTATTGTTCTCTACAGTCCATTGCTCTTGGTGATGAAGTAACTAGTAAGATCAGTGAATCCTGTGGTTACTATCCCTTTATCTTCTTTCTTTTTATCAGTTCCTTGCATTATGGCAAAGGTATTAAATAGTCTGTTGAAGTTTATGTTGCCAGAAATGAAGCAGTCAGGGCAAGTAAGTCCAAATATCATCCCCTTCATGATGAATGGAGTCAAAGGGAGTATGACACCATATCAGAGTTAGGGTTGCCCACTGCTGCTGGCCAGTTCTGATTCAGCAGTTGTGGTGCCAGATCAGCCTTGATTAGGGAAAGTCCATAGAGTTGAGCTCCCGCATAGCTGCTGTTCATTTTACAACATTCATATTAGGATAGCTGGGAAAGTAAACAGATTGAATTTATGGGACACTGGGGCCAGTTATGGGGGTGGTATAGGGTCTAAGGAAAATGGGCTTCCCTTTGCAGTATTACTCACTCAGGTGAGGTAACCTCAGAGTGTTCAAGCATGGCAAGGACACCCTCACCAATAAGGAAGGGGGTACATTTTCTGATGCAAAGGGAGGTTTACCTAGGGGTGGAGCTCAGGGTTTTCTAAGTTATCCAATATTTTCCTTCTGTCTCCATTCTGATTGACAGGTTACCATTCTTTCCAAGTTAGTATCCTGCCTTTTATCTTAATGTTTATGAAAAGGCCATGAATACAACTAACCTTATAACACAGCAATCTTCAGTATCAAAACTTGAGTTTGATTTTTGGCAATATGAATGCTGAAGCTGAAGTAAGATTGGTTTGAACTCTTGCATGAGCATCAGAAAAGTGACCATTCAGCTCTTTGTAACCCTGGTTTCCTACCTAGAGATTATCCTTCCAGTTAGATATTATGGAGTATATAAAATTGTCTCATCCATCTGTCAGAGTCAAGGAAAAATACAAAGACAGATTTCTAAACAAAATGTTTTATTTGAGAGGCCAGGTTCACTAGCTTGTGTGCCTCTAGTCCCAGCTACTTAGTAGGCTGAGGCAGGAAGATCACTTGAGCCCAGTAGTTCAAGGCTGTAGTCACTGAGATTGCACCTGTGAATAGCCACTGCACTACAATGTAGGCAACATAATGGGAACCCCATCACTTAAAAAAAAACAAAAAAAACCAGAATGTTTTATTTGAGAAAACAGAATTGCTATCTGGAGCATACACACAGATGGGAGTGGTCTTCTCTGTGTCTGAAGAAAAAAGAGAAGGGTTTTTTTTTTTTTTAAAGAGAAATGTTAACATTTTTTGAAAGAAAACTTGTCACCAGTGAAGTTTTGGGGAGCTGGCAAGCTTTGATTTGTGAGTGACATCAGTAGGTAAAACTGGTCTTAGAGTCATGACAGTTCATTTCAGTAGCTACTACCTAAAACTGGTCATAGGATCATAGCAGGCAGTTTTGGCATCTGGCCTGTGATATAATCCCTTGGTAGGCACTTTGTGCCCAAGTGCTTTTTCTTCCCCATGGTCTCTTGACGCTAATTTAGTTGGATATGACAAGATAACTCCAATTTATATAATCAATTTTTACATATCCATTCTACATATGCTAAATTTGTTTAACTTTTAGTTCATACTAGAGTTAAAGAGAGAATCCATAGGTCAGCAGTACCCAGAAGATTTCTTGCTTTTTTTTTTAATCTTTTTTTAAATTTCAGAATATCATTTTGGGGTACAAACATTTTGGTTTCATAAATTGCTTTTGTACATTGAATCAAAGTTATTGTACCCATTAGCTGTGAATTTACCCATCCCCTCCTCCCCCCCACCTGCTTGATTTCTAGTGAGTGTTATTTCCGTATGTGCACATAAGTGTTGAGCAATTAGTTCCAATTTAATGGTGAGTACATGTGCTATTTGTTTTCCCATTCTTGTGCTACTTCATGTAGAAGAATGGTCTCCAGTTCCATCAAGATTAATACAAAAGACAATAGTTCACCTTTTTTTTAAAGGCTAACTAGTACTCCATGATCTACGTATACCACATTTTATTAATGCGGTTTTTATTAATGCACTCATGTATTGATGGGCACTTGGGTTGTTTCTACATCTTTGCAATTGTGAATTGTGCTGCTATAAACATTTGGGTAGAGGTGTCTTTTTTATAAAATGTGTTTTTTTTCCTTTGGGTAAATACCCAGTAGTGGGATTGCTAGTGATGGTAGGTCTACTTTTAGTTCTTTGAGGTATCTCCCTCCATGCTACTTTCCATAGAGGTTGTACTACTTGCAGTCCCACCAACAGTGTATAAGTGTTCCCATCTCTCCACATCCATGCCAGCATTTGTTGTTTTGGGACTTTTTGATAAAAGCCATTCCCACTGAAGCTAGGTGATATCTAACTGTGGTTCTGATTTGCATTTTCCTGGTGATTAGAGATACTGAGTATTTTTTCACACGTTTATTGGCCATTAGTCTATCTTATTTTGAGAAGCTTCTGTTCATGTCTTTTGCCCACTTTTTAATGGGGTGGTTTGATTTTTTTCTTCCTGAATTGCTTGAGTTCTTTGTAGATTCTGGTTATCAGCCCTTTATTGGATGTATAGCAGCAAATATTTTCTCCCATTCTGTACATTGTTCACTCTATTGATTATTTCGTTGGCTGTGCAGAAGCTTGTAAGTTTTTTTTTCCTTAGAACTTTAGGTAATTTATTGCCTTATCCAAAAAAGTGTTTACATTCTTGTAGTTGTTGATTTTCATCTCATTCTGAATTCTTACTCAGGGATCCCTTTTTTTTTTTTCCAGGATATTATGGGGGTATAGACATTTTGGTTACATGTTATAACTTTGCCTCACCCAAGCCAGGATTAGAGGTGTGCCCTTCCCCCATACAATGCTGACCGGATCCATTAGTTGTGAGTTTACTCACCCTCATCCCCCAATGAATATTACTACCATGTGAGCACCTTAGTGTTGATCAGTTAGTGCCAATTTGATCGTGAATACATGTGGTGCTTATTCTTCCATTTTTGTGGACCTCACTTCAGAAGATGGGCTCAAGCTCTATCCAAGATAATATAAGAGGTGCTAGATCACCATTGTTTTTTGTAATTTAGTAGTATTCCTTTGTATACATATACTATATTTTATTGATCAACTCATGGATTGATGGGCACTTGGGTTGTTTCCACATCCTTGCAATAGTGAATTGTGCTGCCATAAACATTTGAGTGCAGATGTCTTTATCATAGAATGTCTTTTGTTCTTTTGGGTAGATGCCTACTAGTGCTATTGCTGGATCAAATGGTATTTTTATTTTTAGTTCTTTGGGGTATCTCCAAATTATTTTCCACAGAGCTTGTACTAATTTGCAGTCCCACCAGCATTGTAAGAGTGTTCCTATCTCTCCGCATCCTCACTAGCATTTGTTGTTTTGGGACTTTTTGATAAAGGCCATTCTCACTGGGGTTAGGTGATATCTCATTGTGGTTTTGATTGGCATTTCCCTAATTATTAGAAATGTTGAGCTTTTTTTATATGTTTACTGACCATTATTCTGTCTTCTTTTGAAAAGTTTCTGTTCATGTCCTTTGCCCATTTATTGATGGGGTTCTTTGATTTTTTTTTTTTTGAGTTCTACATAGATTCATGTTATCAGTCCTTTATCAGATGGGTAGCTTCAAAGACAATTAAATATCTAGGAATACGTTTAATGAAAGAGGTTGGAGACATACACAGGGAGCACTACAAAACACTAAGAAAAGAAATTGTAGAAGATGTAAACAAATGGAAAAAATCTACCTTGCTCATGGATTGGCAGAATCAACATTGTTAAAATATCCATACTACCCAAAGTGATCTACAGAATTAATGCAATCCCTGTCAAAGTACCATCATCATTCTTTACAGATCTAGAAAAAAATAATTCTATGCTTTGTATGGAACCAGAGAAGACCTCGTATAGCCAAAGCAATCTTAAGCAAAAAGAACAAACTGGGAGGTATCAGTCTACCAGACTTCAAGATTTACTACAAGGCTATAGTAACCAAAACAGCAAGGTACTGGCCCAAAAACAGAGACATAGACCTTTGGAACAAGACTGAGAACCTAGAAATGAAACCATCCACATATTGTCATCTAACCTTTGACTGGCAAAGCAGACAAAATATACACTTGGGAAAAGAATCTCTTTTCAGTAAATGGTGCTGGGAAAACTGGATAACTACATGTAGAAGATTGAAACTGGATCTCCACCTCTCACCTCTTACAAAAATCAATTCACGAAGGATAACAGACTTAAACCTAAGGCATAAAATCTTAAGAATCCTAGAAGAAAATGTAGGGAAGACTCTTTCAGACATTGGCCTACGCAAAGAATTTATGAAGAAGACCCCCAGAGCAATTACAACAGGAATAAAAATAAATAAATGGGACCTGATCAAATTAAAAAGCTTCTGCACAGCCAAGGAAACAATCGTTAGAGCAAATAGACAGCCTACAGAATGGGAGAAGCTTTGTAATTTGATCAGGTCCCATTTATTTATTTTTGTTTTTGCTGTGATTGCTTTTGAGGTCCTCTCCATAAATTCTTTGCCTAGGCCACTGTCTATAGTTGTTCCAACATTTTCTTCTCAAATTCTTATAGTTTCATGCCTTAGGTTTAAGTCTCTTATCCGTTGTGAAATAATTTTTGTGAGAGGTGAGAGGTGCAGATCCTGTTTCAATCTTCTGCATGTGGCTATTCAATTTTTCCAGCACCATTTATTGAATAGGGATTCTTTTCCCCAGTGTATGTTTTTGTCTGCTTTGTCAAAGATCAGATGGCAATATGAGATGGTTTTATGTCTGGGTTCTCTTGTTTTAATCCATTGTTCTATGTCTCTGTTCTTGTGCCAGTACCATGCTGTTTTGGCTACTATAGCCTTGTAGTATGGCTTGAAGTCTCGTAAAGTGATCCCTCCTGATTTGTTCTTCTTACTTAAGTTTCTTTTGTCTATATGGGGTCTTTTCTGGTTCCATACAAACCATAGAATTACTTTTTCTAGATCTACAAAAAAATGACTGTGGTATTTTAATGGTAATTGCATTGAAGGTGTAGATCACTTTCAGTGATAAAAACATTTTAACAATGTTCATTCTGCCGATCCATGAGCATGATATGCTTTTCCATCTGTTTACTTCCTTTGTGATTTCCTTTCTCAGAGTTTTGTATTTCTCCCTGTAGAGGTCTTTCACCTCCTTGGTTAAATATATTCCTAGGTATTTTATTTTCTTTGTTGGTATTGTGAAATGTATTGAGTCTTTGATTTGATTTTCAATTTGTTGTTGGCGTATATGAATGCTACTGATTTGTGTACATTGATTTTGTAACTTGTGACTTTGCTGAATTTATCAATTTCAGGAGTCTGTTGGCAGAATCTTTGGGATTTTGTAGGTATAAGATTATATTATCAGCAAAGAGTGATACTTTGCTTCTTTCCCTATTTAGCTACCCTTTATATCCTTTTCTTGCCTGATTGCTCTGGCTAGGACTTCCAGCATATATTGAATAGAAGTGATGACAATGGGCAACCTTGTCTGGTTCCAGTTGTAAGCGGAAATGCTCTCAGTTTTTCCCCATTCACTATGATGTTGGGTATGGGTTTGTCATGTAAGGCTTGTATAATTTTGAAGTATGTTCCATCTATGCCCATTTTCTTAAGCATTCTCATCATAAAAGGGTGCTGAATTTTGTCTAATGCTTTTTGTGCATCTGTTGAGAGGATCATATTGTTGCTGTTTTTGCTTTTGTTTGTGTGGTCAATCACATGTATACATTTGCGTATGTTGAACCATTCTTGCATCTCTGGGATGAAGCCCACTTGATCATAGTTGATCATTTTTTTGATGTGCAATGGAATTTGGTTTGCTAGTATTTTATTGAGAATTTTTGCATCTATATTCATAAAGGATATTGGTCTGTAGTTTTCTTTTTTTGTTGTTTCCTTTCCTAGCTTTGGTATCAACATGATATTGGCTTCATAGAACAAGTTGGGGAGGATTCCTTCCTTCTCTATGTTATGATATTATTTCTGCAGTATAGGTAACAGTTCATCTTTAGGTCTGTTAAAAGTCAGCTGTGAAACCATGTGGTCCATCTGTGTTTTTATTGGAAGGTTTTTTTATTGCTTCAATTTTGTCTGTTCAGGAGTTCTATTTCTTCATCATTTAGCCTAAGGAGGTTGTGTATTTCCAAAAATTTGTCTGTTTCCTCAACATTTCAAGTTTGTATGCATGCAGATTTTTATAGTATTCACAGTTGATATTTTGCATTTCCGTGGTATCAGTTGTAATCCTTTTTTCATCTCTGATTGATCCTAATTTAGGGTCCTTTCTTTTCTGTTTCTGGTTACTCTAGCGAAAGGCCTGTTAATTTTGTTTATCTTTTCAAAGAACCAACTTTTTGTTTTATTAATGTTCTGTATAACTCTTTTGGAATCAATTTCATTTAGTTCTGCTCTGACCTTACTCTTTCTTTTCTTCTGCTGTGGTTGGGATTTTTTTGCTCTTCATTTTCCAATTCATTGGGATGATTCATTAGGTTTGTGGTTTGTGATCTATCTTTCTGTTGGATGTAGGCATTTAAGGCTATGAATTTCCCTCCTAGGACTGCTTTTGCAGAATCCCACAGGTTTTGGTAACCTGTGTCCCCTTTGTCATTTAGTTGAAAGAATCTTTTTATTTCCATCTTAATTTCCTCCTTGATCCAGTAATCATTCAGCATCAGGTTGTTTAATTTCCTTGAGTTTGTGTAGAGTTGAGTGTTTCTGTTGGAATAGATTTCTAATTTTCTTCCACTGTTGTCTGAGAAGATATATGGTATAATTTCTATTTTTTTTTTTTTTTTAGTTTTTTGAGACATGTTTTGTGGCCTAGGATGTAATCAGTTGTAGAGAATGTTCCGTGAGCTGATAAGAACATATATTTAGTGGTTTGGTGTAGGATGTTCTGTAAATGTATGTTAGGCTCATTTGTTCTAGAGTGCTGTTTAGGTCCATTGTTTCTTTGTTTATTTTCTGCTTGGAGGATCTGTCCCATTGTGTCAGTGGCATGTTGAAGTCCCCAGCTATTACAGTGCTGTTGTTTATCATATTGTTTAGATCAAGTAGGATTTGGTTTATGAATCTAGGCATACCTGTGTTAGGTACATAGGTATTTAAGATTATTATATGTTCTTGTGGAACTGTTCCCTTTGCCATTATATAATGACCATCTTTGTCTTCCTTTAATTTTGTTGACTTGAAGTCTATGCTTTTTGATATAAGAATTGCTACACCAGCTTTCTTTTGATTTCCATTTGCATGGAATATCATTTTCCATGCCTTCACCTTGAGTGTGAATGAGTCCTTATTGATTAGATACATTTTATAGAGACAGAAGACTGCTTGGTTTGTATGTTTTTATCCCTTCAGCCAGCCTGTGTCTCTTCAGTGGGGAGTTAGGGCCATTCACATTTATTGAAAGAGTTGATATGTGGGGTGCATTTCTGTGCATCTTGTTGGGTAGACCTTATTGCTTTGTTTTAACTCTTTTTTTTTTTTTTTTTTTTTGCTTTTTTGGGTTATTTTATTTTTGTATTTTTTTTTTTTTTTTTTTTTTTGAGACAGAGTCTTGCTTTGTTGCCCAGGCTAGAGTGAGTGCCGTGGCGTCAGCCTAGCTCACAGCAACCTCAAACTCCTGGGCTTAAGCGATCCTACTGCCTCAGCCTCCCGAGTAGCTGGGACTACAGGCATGCGCCACCATGCCCGGCTAATTTTTTTTTTTCTATATATATTTTAGTTGGCCAGATAATTTCTTTCTATTTTTAGTAGAGACGGGGTCTCGCTCTTGCTCAGGCTGGTCTCGAACTCCTGACCTCGAGCGATCCGCCCGCCTCGGCCTCCCAGAGTGCTAGGATTACAGGCGTGAGCCACCACGCCCGGCCTATTTTTGTATTTTTAAAAGAATTTATAAATAATAATTGTACATATTTATCGAGTACAATGAGATGTTTGTAAATATTTCCATTTGCAGCTATGTCCAGGCGGGATCTTTCCAGAGACTTGTCCTTTTTTTTTTTTTTTTTTTTATTTCAGCTTATTATGGGGGTACAAAAATTCAGGTTATATATATTGCCCATGTACCGCCCATCCCCCCGAGTCAGAGCTTCAAGCGTGCCCATTCCCCAGACAGTGCGCATTGCACTCATCATGTAGTTATACCCCCATCCCCTCCCCCCACCCCCAATCTCCCCGAGTCAGCACCTTCAAGCGTGACCATTCCCCAGACGGTGCGCAGCACACTCATCATGTAGGTATACACCCATCCCCCTCCCCCAACCCCGCACCTCAGTCTGATATCCAATTGGTGTCATTCCCAAATGTGCATTTAGGTGATGATCAGGGAAACCAATTGAGCTATTGTGGTATCTGGGTTCTGAACTTTAGGTTTTGGTTGACTTTACACTGTGGATGTCTATTGCTCTGGTCAGTGTATAATGTAGGTCTGAGTACTTCCTGCAGGGCAGGTCTGGTCTTTGCAAATTCCATCAGTGATTGGTTGTCTGGGAAAGTCTTTATTTTCTCCCTCATATTAAGAAACTCAGTTTTGCAGGATACACAATTCTAGGCTGGCCATTATTTTGTTTTAGAAGACTCAGGATGGGCCCCTAGTCCCTTCTGGCTTGTAAGGTTTCAGTTGAGAAGTTGCAGTTAGTCTGATAGGTTTCCTTTGTAGGTTACCTGCTGTTTTTGCCTCTTTCATGTTTACTTTGGCCAGCTTAATGACTATGTGATGTGGTGATGCCTTTTCTGAATGAATCTCCCCAGAGTCCTTTGTGCTGCTTCTACCTGGATATCTAGATTTCTAGCTAGGCCAGGGAATTGTTCTGTAGTTATTCCCTCAAATAAATCATCTAACCTTTATGTATTTTCTTCTTTGCCCTCAGGGATGCCTATGATTTTTATGTTTGGCCCTTTTACATAATCTCACATTTCTTGTAGGCTTTGTTCATTCCCCTTATTTCTTTGTTCTTTCTCTTGGACTGATTTGTTTAGCTCATAGATGTTGTCTTCAAGCTCTGAGATTCTTTCTTCTGCCTGATCTAGCCTATTCTTAAGGCTTTCTACTGTGTTTTGTAATTCCTTGTGTAAATTTTTGATTTCCAGAATTTTTTTTTTAATTCAGGATATTATGGGGTACAAACATTTTGGTTACATGAAATGAGTTTGCCTTGCCCAAGCCAGGGCTACAAGCATGTCCTTCCCTCACACAGTGTGCCCCATTTCCATTAGCTGTGGGTTTACCTCCCACCCGCCACTCCCCACCCAACCTTACTGGCACCCAGTGAGTATTACTACCATGTGAGCACCTAGTATTGATCAGTTAGTACCCATTTGATGGCAAGTACATGTGGTGCATGTTTTTCCATCCTTATGATACCTCACTATGAAGGATGGGCTCAATCTCTATCCAGGATAATATAAGAGGTGCTAAATCACCATTGTTTTTTGTAGTTGAGTAGTATTCCATGGTATACATATACCACATTTTATTAATCCACTCATGTATTGATGGGCATTTGGGTTGTTTCCACATCTTTGCAATTGTAAATTGTGCTGTTATAAACATTCAAGTGCAGATGTCTTTATTATAGAATGTCTTTTTTTCCTTTGGATAGATGCCTAGTAGTAGGATTGCTGGATCAAATGGTATTTCTATTTTTAGCTCTTTGAGGTATCTCCAAATTACTTTTCACAGGGGTTGTTCTAATTAAATTCTGTGCTCAACAGAGTTTTTGTTTTGTTTTTAATACTTCGATTTCTTTAGAAAATTTTTCGGCCGGGCGCGGTGGCTCACGCCTGTAATCCTAGCTCTCTGGGAGGCCGAGGTGGGCGGATCGTTCGAGCTCAGGAGTTCGAGACCAGCCTGAGCAAGAGCGAGACCCCATCTCTACTAAAAATAGAAAGAAATTATATGGACAGCTAAAAATATATATAGAAAAAATTAGCCGGGCATGGTGGTGCATGCCTGTAGTCCCAGCTACTCGGGAGGCTGAGACAGGAGGATCGCTTGAGCCCAGGAGTTTGAGGTTGCTGTGAGCTAGGCTGACGCCACGGCACTCACTCTAGCCTGGGCAACAGAGTGAGACTCTGTCTCAAAAAAAAAAAAAAAAAAAAAGAAAATTTTTCATTTTTTTCCTGCATTGTTTTTATGGTTTCTTTGTGTTGGGTTTCTATTTTCTCTTATATTTCATTGAGCTTTCTTACAATCCATATTGAAAATTCTTCATCTGTCATTTTAACCATTTCATTTAGGTTGGTTTCCATCAGTGAGGAGGTATTGATTTCTTTTGGAGGGTGTCATTTTGCTCTGATTTTTCATGTTTCCAGAGTTCTTTCACTGATTCCTTCTCATCTGGCCTCTTGATCTAGAGCTGGGGGTGCTAGGGCTGGCTTATGGCCCTGTCTCCAGTTCCCCAAAGATTGATCCCTGACCATGCTGGGGAGAGGAGTACTGGTCCTGAGTTGCCTCTGGGGTATTTTAGCAGGTTTGATGATTCTCTTGAGTTACCTCTGACCTCTTGTCTTCACATCTCTGCCATGGAGTGTAGTGAGTTTGGTCCCCCAGCTTAATGTCCGAGCTGTTGGATTGGACTTGTGGGTACGAATCCGCTGCTCCCTAATTGCTTGAGTTGGAAGGCACTATGTTTAGTAATGGGGTTGTTCCCACTGTCATTGATTATAGTTTGTGTGGAGGAGCCAGCCCCTGAGGTAATCTTTTGTGCCCTCGTAGACTCTCGTCCCACAGGTGGGGTATACTAATGCCCCAAGCTTTAGGAGGTGCTCTGTAGCTCCTGGGGGTTGCTTGGTCCTCACTTCCTCCGAGATGGAGCGAGGAACAAGATAGATGGTGGCTGGAATGCCAGAGCTTTGCTAAGACTCAGCCGGGCTCAGAGGTTGCTTATCTGGCCGCCAGGGGGAGCTGCTGATATGGAGTCAGGGGTATTTCTCCAAGCGCAGAGAGCTGCTAAGGCCTCCTAGCCAGGCTTTTTCTGTCTTTGTCCACTAGCCAGGTTTCTCTGTGGGGTGGGGCATGCACCCCCACTATTTGTTCCCTGAAGCTCCACAACACTCCCCCTCTGATCAGTCCATGTGTGTTCCCTCTCTGTCCAAGACTGGCTCTTGATTTACCCCACAGTTTGTGTGTCTGACCCACTGGTTTGCATTTCTGTGAGTCGCTGGTGGCTATGGGGATTTCCAGTTGTGTACCTCTTTTCTACCACTAGACCCCGAGGGGAGTTAGGAAGGGCTCTCTATCCTCAGAGGTCTCCACCAGGGGCAGGCTCCCACCTCGGAAATAGTGTCAGCTGACGAGTCTCTTGGATGAAGTTGCACTCTCTGTTCAAGTGAGTGGTAGGAGTGGCTGCTGCGCCTGTTCAGCCTGTGTACCCCAGGTATTTGGTTGCCACAGGAACCAGGGACTATGCTAATGCAGTCACAGTGCTACTGCCTTCTCTAGTGTAGCGATTCTCCAGTGGGGGTTGGGGGTTGGGGAACGCTGGCAGCCCCCACTCCTCTGTGCTCCTCCATACCCTCCCACTGGATATGGCTGAGAGGGCTCTCTCACCACCTGAGCCTGGAACTGCGACATATCCCTGCCCAGCTCTCGTGAAGGGTGGGGCATCAGGTTTGGCCTACCTGTCTGAGCCACCAGCCGGTGAACAAGCCAAATTCCTGTGCGGAGGAATATCTCAAACTGGGGGTGTCCAGCCAACTGGGGCAGGAACCTGCCCCTGTCCCTGAAAAGCAGACCTCTCAGCACAGAGCACTCAGGTGGCAGCTATAGTTGGGGGAAGGGCTGTGGCCTCCCTGCACCACTCTCATGTCTGGAAGGCACTGGGTCTGCCCACCTATCCAGGCGGCCCCCACTGCGGCTACCCTCTCCAAGGGTGGTTCAGCTGGGAATGTGCCCTCTTGTGGGGAGAGAAGTCTCTGAGTGCAGAGCGCTTTAGTGGTTGCTATGGAGAGGGAGGGGCTGCGGCTACAAACCAGCTTGGGCCAAAATTATTTCTGGGATGCCAGGAATGGAGACAGTGAGGAGCAGGAGGCGTCCAGATAGATATAGGAATGCTGGCTGTCTGGTCCTTCATGTCACTCCCCTGTGGATGAGAGCCCTGTGTCTGGCTGATGGCCTGAGGCAGGAAAGGGATGCGGGAGGGGAGCCCCTCCTTACCTTTTCCTTGGGCTCCAGGCGTCCCTGGATTTGGTTTGCACTGCTGATCTCTCTCTTCTATCCTCCTCTTTCTCAGCTTCCACAGCTCTTGTTGGTGGGGTCCCCTGACTTCTCTGCTATCTCCTCCTGTGGTCTGCATCTAAGCAGTAACTGTTCTCTGCTCTTCTCATTCCAACCCTCTACTCTTCTGCCAGGATGGTATGACAAGCTGTGTCTCTAGTTGGCCATCTTGGGTTTCCCAACCATTCTGTTTTTCATTCTCAGTACAGCAGTCAATAAATTACATGTGATACTCAACACTTATAAAATAGGCTTTAGAGATCAATATGACTTCTTTCAAAAAATTAAAATAAATTAAATCATGCTTATTTCTCTGCTCCTGACCTGTCCAAACATTCACCCATGCAGATCACCTCATTATTCTGGGTGGGTGAGAGAAGTGGGCCTCTTGGGCAGTTTCTCACATGGCTGGCGGAGCTAGGCACTCACTGTGCTTTCATTTTCCACTATGGCAGAAATTGTAGGCTGAGGGAGTTTCTCTTGGTACTGAGTTGTGCTGCCTTAAGGGATGGGTGATTCAGGTACAGTGAAACTTTCTTCTTACCCTCTTCAGTGCTTCTATTCTGGATTTTTTGCTCAAATGGTTTGCTGAATTTTTTTCTGCTAGATTCCTAGACTCCCACAAAGGTACTCTCATCTAGCGGTTGTTGTCAGATTGGTGTTTTTTGGGGCAGATGACAATAGAAAGCACTGATTTTGCCATCCTGCTAGTATTATGTCTGTCACATTTTATCCTTAACAAGCCCTTGATGAAAGATTTTATTTTAATGAGTGTGTAAATTTGATGGATATGGATAATGCTGTGGCATTATTCCAAGGTGATTTTCTTTTTATCTGCTGGAGTAAGTCACACAAAATAAAACAGTAAAACTTTGAAATATAATAATGTGTGTATTCATTGATGCTCAGTGTTAACTCACTGAGTCATCTTAGAACACAGTGATGCTTTGTCAGCTGTGTTCTTGTAGAAAGAAATAATGCTTACTGCTAATTTTGTGGAATACATTTTCCTGTACTATTTCCAAGTAGATGACATTCTCATTGGTTAACAAATTGGGTTCAAGTTACGTCAGTATGTCAGTATATAAAATTTTTAGTCCCAGAAAATATTTCATTACCCCTCTAAGTTGATGCAGACATCACAGAAATGTTAGGAATCATGCCCTCTGCTTTCAACAAGTTTTCAATAACTTTTCATTCATGTCACTTGTGGTTTAGATCTGGAATTTTTGCTGTCTTTTGGAAAGGCCTTGTGAGAACTGGCCCCAGCCATACCAGCTCTTTTTCATCTTTGATATGTGAAATTATTTTCCAAAAGTATACTTCTTGTATACTTTTCTTCTTTGCAGGTGACAACATACCTGGTCCTCTCCCACCCCATATACTTTTCATGTCATGACTTTTTATTTGCATGGGTTAGGACTTGCCACTTCTTCAGAGAAGAATTCACTGATCTTTTCATCTTAAATTGGGTACCCCTGTTGAAATCTTTCATTGTACTTTTTCATTTCCTTTTTAGATGTACCACTGTCTATATCTGTTTGTTGTGATCATTTGTCTGTCTGGTTCCCTATCTGGACCAAGAGCTTTCTGAAGATATGAACTATATCCATTTTTTTCACTGATAAATTTTTGGCAATTAGCACAGGGACTGGCATCATAGTGGATGCTGCCTGTGAGAGAATGCAAGCATCTTTCTGTTACCATATTCAGAATTCCTCTACCAGACCTAGAATTCCTATACTGACACTAATTTCTAGGAAAATGTAATACCAACATAAGTGAGTACTTGTAAAACTTTTCAGAACCCATTTTCTGGGTTCCCTTCCTTCTGCCACCTCCCCCCGCCCTGCCTTTTTCCAGATTTTTTTTTTTTTATCAAAGGATATGTGCTAATTTACATTACAGAAAAATGTTAAAGGATACAAATATTTTAAAAATTAATCTAAGCAAGACTTCTGCAGTGTCATGGTTTTTTTCTTTGAGTAAAAAACCCAGATTCCTAAAAAAAACTGTGTCTTAAAGACAGTATTTATAAATATAAAATTGAGGGCTTATATAGTAAAACCCAAATGTTTTTACCTTAATTCAGCTCAATTACACTATTGCAATATTTCACTGCAAAAGGATCTTTGATCAATTAGATTTACTTTCTTTTCTATGTCCAGGAATTTAAAAGTTGAGTTAAACATGTTCAAAAAGGCAACAGACAGCATTCTGAGATTTTATCAGAGATAATGTGGCTGTCTTTTGTGGCTCTGGTTCTAGGCAGTATGAAACTGTGGTTCCACTTGAAGATTCTATAGTGACTGAGGTTACAGCAACTCTACAGGAATGGGCCAGTCTGTGGAAACAACTATATGTGGTAAGTAGTTGAATATTAGTTTACTGGATCATTAAAATTTCATTGTACTAAGTGTAAAAAAATTTAGCTAACCTATACCAATCCTACAGTTTTTCAAATGTTTGTTCTTAATATTAATTGAAACATAGTAGACTTGAGTTTTTCCAACCTGAAGAGAACACATTATTCATTTGTCTGTAGTTTCTCTACTCTTCTCCAATCACTGCAATGTAAGTTCATTAACACCAGAGATCTTAGGTGTCTTACTCAATGCTTTGTCTCCAGATGCTTTCATAAAAAAGTTGCCTACTGAATGAATGAACTTGTGAGTTACTTAGCTTTTATCTTTTGTGAACCCAGTGGTGCGTAAAGGGCAATAAATTGTATTAACAGTTTCTTCTAGCTACTAAACTTAAGGAATATGTCATATATGACAGTTTTCTGGGCCAACAATTAATAGAGAATATAATGAAAACCCAGTAAAGAAAAAAGAGTAATAAAGTTTTCAGAAAATTTATGTAGTAGAGGGTGTGATCAGATGTACAAATAATTATAATATCTACACAAAAAAATTAAGTGACAGGGTTTGGATTCTGGACAAGATGGACTAAACATTTTCCATTTTACTGCTTCTCCCACTATTCACAAGAAAAAGCCCTGGTAAAAACACATAATTTACCTACTGGAAAACTCTGAAAGCTAGGGAAAAGAGAGTAGACTGGCTAGGCATTTGGCGGCTCATGAACTGAGGGGGTTCCCTGGTTATTTTTTTTTCCTCTTGCCTTCCATATATCTTTACCTGGTCTTTAGAGGAGCCCTTAACTTGGAAATGTCAGTGGTTGGGAAAAAATAGTGCCAAGGAAAGCCTATTCTCCCTATCCAATAGATGTCTCAGCAAGACAGAAACCTTTTAACCATACTTTCCTATTCTCTAAAAGAACACCACAATAAAAGCTATACCGTTTTCCCACCCTAACAGGCATTTCAGTAGTGGGATCCACAACCAAACCTCTGTTTTATACATATATCCCTCCCCCTACCAGCGGTAATAAGGAGATATCCCTCTCCAGTGGAGCCTGTAGGCAGAACTCTGACTTCCACCCATCAGCAGTTATAAGGAGGTGCCTCTTCTCAGCAGAGCCTATGGGTGGGACTCTGGCTTTCACTTTCATGCTCGCTCTATAGTTAGGAAGAGGCAACCCTCCATGGAGGAACCTGTGGTTGGAACTCTTGACTTCCACTGTCCTTGTAGTGCTCTTCCCAGCTGAACCTGTGGGCAGAACTCTGACTTCCACCCGCCTCATCCACATTGATGAGGATCTCTCTAACAGATCCTGTGGTACACTGTCCTGTCTTCTATTCTCTCCCTGCTGAAATGAGGCAGTCTTCCTCCCCATCCAAACCCATGCTGAGAAGACAGAATGAAGTTCTGTTACCTAGGTAATACAACAATAGGGAAAACCAGAAAAGCACTGCAGAGATTTATAAACTAAATTGACATTTGAACCACAGCCCATAAAAGTAAGCCTAGGGTTACATTTTGAATTTAAGCAAGTTGACCACCACTAAAATAGATGATTTAAATAGAAATCAGGGTGCCACTATGTAATAGTTAAAATGTTTAGTATATAGTCCAGAATTACTTGTCATATGAAGAACCGGGAAAATCTCAACTCTAATTAGAAAGACAGTCAACAGATGTCAATGAGATAGGACAGACATGGAATAATCAACAGGATTTTTAAGTGGCTTTTGTAAAAAAACCTCCAATAAGCAATGATAGATACTTTTTTAAATTTCAGAATATTAAGGGGGTTCCAATATTTTTGTTACATGGATAGCTTTATATTGCTTTAGTCAGGGCTATAAGTGTGCCTATCACCTGAATATTGTTCATTGTACCTGTTAGGTAGGTTTTTTCCCCCCATTCCCCTCCTCCTTCAGCTCCCCTTCTTGGTTTCCAATAATTTTTACTTCTTTCTGTGTCAATATGTGCCCATCAATTAGTTCCAAATTATTAGGGAGTGCATGTGGTGTTTGTTTTTCCATTCTTGAGATACTTCACTTAGGATAATAGTCTTCAGTTCATCCAAATTCCTGCAAAAGATGTTAATTCATTCCTTTTTATGGGTGAGTAGTACTCTATGGTATACTCATACCATATTTTGTTAAACCTAGGCAAAGAATTTATGACTAAGACCCCAAAGGCAGTTGCAGCAACATCAAAATGAAATAAATGGGACTTGATTACATTAAAAAGCTCTGTACATCAATGGAAATAATCAATGAAGCAAACAGAATGGGAGAAAATATTTGCAAACTATATATCCGATAAAGGGCTAATATTCAGAATCTACAAAGAACTCAAACAAATCAGCAAGGAAAAACAAACAACCCTATTAAAAAGTGGGCAAAAGACATAAACAGAAGCTTTTCAAAAGCTTTTAAAAAGATAGACAAATGGCCAACAAACATATGAAAAAATGCTCAACATCATTAATCATCAAGGAAATGCAAATTAAAACTTCAATGAGATTTCACCTTACCCTTGTCAGAATGGCTCTTATTAAAAGGTCCAAAAACAATACAGCTACTCTTGAAACAAAGGAAAACATAGCAAACTTCAACAATAAAATAGAAAATATAAAGAATCAAGTGAAAATTTTAGAACTGAAATATATAATAACCAAAAATTTAAAAATCATTATATGGGCTCAGTAACAGAGCAGAAATGACAGAATGAACTGTGCAACTTGAATGTAGTTCCATAGAAATTGTCTAGTGTGAATAATGGAGAGAAAATAAATTGAAAAAGTGAACTTACTTTCACAGACCTGTTAGACAGTAACATACAGTGTAACATTGTGGCCTCAGAGTACTAGATGGAGAGGACAGAATGTGGAGGTAAAAAAAATAGCATTGAAGAAATAATGGCTGAAAACTTTCCAATTTAGCAAAATACATAAGCTTACAGATTCAAGAAGCTGCAGGAACTCCAAACAGGAAAAACCCAAAGAAACCGATACGGAGACATACAGAAAGACTTCTGAAAATTAAAGCCAAAGAAGAAATCTTGAAAGCAGTTAGGGGGTATTGCTGTGAGAAGCAGCAATTTGAATGACAGCAGGTTTCTCACTGGAAACTATGGAAGATGGAAGGAAGTGTCCCATCATTTTTCAGCTGCTAAAAGAAAAAAAAACAAAAAACAAAAAAACCCTGATATTACCCCAGAATTGTGTATCTAGCAAAAATGTGTTTCAGGAATGAAGGATAAATCAACACATTATCATATTGTTGCCAGCAGATGAGTTTTACAAGAATGACTAAAGAAAGTTCTTCATAAAGAAAGAAAGTGATAACCGAAGGACACTTGGAACATAGGAATAATGAAAACAATGGAAAAGGTAGATTAATCCTTCTCCTCTTCAGTTTTAAAAATTGTGTTTGATAATACAAAGCAAAAATTATAACACTTATGTGATTCTCATTGTATGTAGAGGTAATATTTAAGAAAACTATCATAAAGTGGAGAAGGAAAGGGACATAAATTGTGGTAGGGTAGGTACATTCTACTTTACATATTAATATGTTGATACTTATAGACTATGATAAGCTATGTATGTATATTGCAATCTCTGGGGCAATCATTAAAAGTATAACAAAATGGTACAATAAAAAGTACTATAATTAAATCAAAGTGGAATATTAAAAATGTTCAAGTAACCTCTAGGAATTAGGAAAAGGGAAATAGAGGAAGGTAAAATAGAGGTAACCAACAGAAAGTAAATACTAAAATGGCAGACTTAAATCCTAACATATAAATAATTACAAGGTAGAGATTAGCAGAATTAATCAGTAACAAGACCAAACTGTACGTTATATGAAACTCAACTCAAATATAATGATATAGGGAGAGTAAAGGTAAAGATAGAAAAATATATACCATGCAAACACTAATCAAAGGAAACTGGAGTGATTATATTAACAACAGATTGTTATATTTTGAATTATTTCCTCCTTAAATATAAATAAAAATATTAATTATATTGTACTAATATAACACAAATTTGATATCAGAGCAAAGAAAACTATCTGGGACAAAGGGACATGATAAAATGATACAAGGATCAATTCACCAAGAAAACAGAGCAACTTTAATTATGTATGTTCCAAACAACAGAGCTGCAAAATAAATAAAGCAAAAGCTGAAACAACTGAATGGAGAAGAGAGAAATCCACTAGTATGGTTGGGAATTAATAACCCATTCTCTTGGTAATCAATATAACCACTAAGCAAAAGTAATCAACAATAGGGAAGAACTGAACAGTGCCATCAACCATAGGATATAATTGAAATTTATAAAACATTACATTTAATAAAATAAGATTGTACATTTATTTTTTCAGGAAAACATGGTACATTCACCAAGATAGACAATACCTTGGGTCATAGAACAAATCTTAACAAACTTGTAATAATTGAAGTCATGCAAAGGACATGCTAACCATAATAGAAACAAACTAGACATCAATAGCAAAAAGATAACAGGAAATCCTCAAAATACTTAGAAATTATTATTATTGTTTTTAGGGGGGAAGAATGAAAATGAGGTTTATTGAGGAGAGAAGGATAGGATTACAGGGCAAGAGCAAGATATAAATTTACAGAGCATGATACATATGCCACAGATGATGACTGGACCCATTGTTGCAGCAAAGGGAGAGCCAAAGGAAGGGTGCAAAAAGCAATACTTAGAAATTAAATAACACACTACTAAATGATCCATGGGTCAAAGAGGAAGTCTAAAGAGAAATAAAAAATATATTAAAGTGATGTAAGTGATATAATAATATATTAAAATCTTTGGGATGCTGCTAAAGCAGTGCTGAGAGGGAAATTTATAGCATTAAATTGTAACAATGGAAAAAAGCAAGGTTTGAAATTAATAATTTCAGCTCCTGCTCTACTTCAAGAAAATAGAAAAAGAAAATAAACCCATAGCAAGCAGAATGAAGGAAAAAAAAAGAGCAGAAATTAAATTAAAAACAAAAATAATAGGGAAAAAATCAATCAAACCGAAAGCCAATTTTTAAAAAGGTTAAGAAAACTGGTAGACATCCAGCAAGACTGACAAAATGAGAGAAAATAATATCAATATGTTAAGGCTAAAGAAAAAGATATCACTGTAGACATCACAGATATTAAACGAGTAATAAGAAAATACTATAAATAACTTCACACACATGCACACACCAGTTTGATATAAATAGACCAAATCCTTGAAAACCAAAAATTGCCAAAACTCACCCAAGACAGCTAGATAATCTTAAAATCCTGCAACTGTTAAAGTAATTAAACTTGTGGTTAAAATCCTTCCAAAAAGAAACATCCAGACCCAGCAATAACACCAGTTTTACATGCTATCTTCTAGAAAATGTAAAAGAGGGGAACACTTCTGAATTCATCTTATGAAGCTACTATTACCCTGATATCAAGACTAGATGAAGATAAAAAACAACAAAACAAAACAAAACAAAACAAAACTATAGAGCAGTATCTCTTACGAGTATAGACAAAAAATCTTCAAGAAAATGTTAGCAAATTGAATTTAAGGAATGTATAGAAAGAACAATAAACTATGGGCAATTGGGGTTTATTCTGGTAATGCAAGATTGGTTCAATATTTGAAAATCAATCAGTATAATCCATCTTATTAACATTCTAAAGAAGAAAAGCCACCTGCTCACATCAATTCATTCAGAAAAGCATTTGAGGAAATTCAACACTTATTCATGATAAAATCTTTCAGTAAACTAGCAATGGATGTAAACTTCGTCAGCTTGGACGTCTTTAAAAACCTGCAGCCAATGTCATACTTAACAGTGATAGTCTGCTTTTAGGAACAAGGCAAGAACATTTGCTCTCAACATTCCTATTCAACACAGTACTGGAAGACATTAAGGCAAGAAAAGGGAGAGATGCAGATTAGAAATGAAGTAATAAAACTGTTTGATTTGCAGGTGACATAATTGACTACATAGGAAATCCCAAGGAATCTACGAACAAAAGACAGTAGAGT
Organism: Eulemur rufifrons; assembly: GCF_041146395.1. Classification (NCBI taxonomy): domain Eukaryota; kingdom Metazoa; phylum Chordata; class Mammalia; order Primates; family Lemuridae; genus Eulemur; species Eulemur rufifrons. Next base: position 155,597,602 of record NC_090989.1, read on the forward strand.
CTTAAAAAAACCTCCTAGAACTAATAAATAAATTTGTAATCACAGGATATCTCATACAAATACATACACTCACACAATATCATATTGCCACATATAAACAATGAATAATTGAAAACCAAAATTTAAAACATAATGCCATTTATAATTGCCAAAATTTAAAACATAATGCCCTTTATAAATGCCATTTATAAAAACTGAAACAGGTATAAATCCAACGAAACATGTATAAGATATGTATAGTGAAAACTACACAATGCTAACGATTGAAAGCAAAAACAACCTAAATAAATGGAGAGACAACATATTCATGGATTGGAAGATGTATTAAAAATGTTTTACCCCAATTAATCAATATATTTAATATAATTCCTAAAGCAGTCATAGCAGGATTCTTTTAGATGTAGACAAGCTGATTCTAAAATTTGTATGGGAATGCAAAAGAGCTAGAATGGATAAACAATTTTGAAAAAGAAGAATAAAGTTGGAAGAATCACTACCTCATTTTAATACTTACTATAGCTGCAGTAATCAAGACAGAGTGGTATTGGCGGAGGGATAGACACTTAAATTAAGGGACCAGAATAAAGAATACAGATATAGATTTGCATAAGTGTACACTACTGGTTTTTGACAAAGTAACAAAGGCATTTAAGTAGAGGGAAGGTAGTCTTTTCAACAAATGGTGTTGGAACAGTTGGATATTCGTAAGCCAAAAAAAAAGGAACTGGCCTAAACTTCATTTCTTCTGTAAAAATTAACTCAAAAATGGATCATAGGACCAAATATAAAACATAAAACTGTAAAAGTTTTAGAATAAAATTTAGGAGAAAACTTTCCATGACCTAGGGTTAAGTGAAGAGTTCTTAAGCATGATACTAAAGGAAATGACCCATATAAGAAAAAGTCAATAAATTGGACTACGTCAAAACTAAAACTTTTGCTCTGTGAATGACCCTGTTAAGAAGATGAAAATTTAAGCCATATACTGGAAGAAAATATTTGAAAATCACACATACTATCAAAAGCTTTTAAATATCTAGAATATATAAAGAATTCTCTCAACTGAACAGTAAGAAAACAATTCAATTAGGAATTGGGCAAAAGATTTGAATAAGTACTTCATCGAGGAGGATATGTGGCTAGCCAGTAAGCACGTGAAAAGATTTTCCACATGGTGAACCATTAGGGTAATGTAAATTAATGCTACAATGAGCTACTAATATATACCTATTATAATGACTAAAATGAAAATTATTTATAATACCAAGTGATGGCAAGAATGTGGATCTGGATCTCTCATACACTGGTAAGAATGTAAAATGATAAACTTGCACATATAGAGAGACATGCTTAAATAAATCATTGTCTATTTTTCTCGAGGATGATTTCCACATATTTCCTACTATCCTTTTATGTTTCCTTTGTATGAAAATTGAATAAACTGAAAGTCAATAAATAAATAAAATGGTATAGCCACTTGGAAAAAAATTTGATAGTTTCTTATAAAGTTAAACATACACTTAATCTGTGACCCAACAATCACATTCCTGCATGTTTATCCTAGAGAAATGAAAGCTTATGTTCACATAAAAACTTGTTCACATAGAAACTTTATTTGTAATAGCACAAAACTGAACAGAATCCAAATATCCTTCAATGAGTGAATAGATAAATAAACTATAGAATACTACTCAGAAACAAAAAGGAATGAAAACTTGATACTTGTAGCAACTTAGATTGATCTCAAGGGCATCATGCTGCATGAAAACATTTCAACTTCAAAAACTTGCATACTCTGTGATTCCATTTATATAACATTCTCAAAGTGACAAAATTATAGTGATGGAAACATCTGTGTTTGCCAAGGTTTAAGGCTAAGAGCAGAGTGTTTCCAGTAAGCCTTAATGTGAGGAAGTTTCTTTGTGGGGATGACATAGTTCTGTATCCTGATTATGGTGATGGCTATTTGAATCTACACATGTGATCTTTCTATAACTGAGTTAATATTGATATTGTAACAAAGTCACTTCCCTGGTTTTGACAAGGTGCTGTGGTTATGTAAAATCTTACCAATGAATGAAGCTGGATAAACAGTACATGGAATTCTCTGTATGTTTTTTCCAAGTCCTCGTAAGTATTAAGTATCATACACAAGGCTTAAAAAAGAATGCTTGCCATATATTCAATAACTGAATACAGAAGATGCCCATGTGGCTTACATTTTCATCCTTACATCACACTCCATTTATGCAAGTGAAATTTGAAGCTCCATGGAAAATAAAAGCTTATTTGTGACAGATAGTCACAAAAATTTTTGTTAAAAACTGAAACTTTTCCTAATAAAAGTAAATAGTAATGATTTTATAAATTTTTAGCATGAATTATATATAGGAAATTTTAATTATTATTGACAGCATTATTTTAAATAGACCCCCAAAACTATAATATAAATTTGAAGAACTCTGTTTATAGTAATTTATAGTTACTTTCCAATTTATGCAGTACCTCTTTGGATTTGACATTAATTAATACTGAGTTAATACAAGAGTACTTGAATTTACTTAACTTGGACAGACATAGTTTTGAAATTGGTAACTGCAGAAATAAAATTATGGATTACTGTAAATTCAAATCAATTATTCTAAAAGATGAACCAATTTTGTTACTGTGAATGTGAATATTAAAGGAGAAGCAGTTTTTGGTTTTTAGAAAACTTTTAAGTATATTTGGAGCAGCTTTTATATGTTAATCTTTTTTCAACTATGAATTTTATGAAATCTATTAATAAACACAGATCAAACATTTGTGATGAAAATTTAGCATATGAAGTGAGATGTGCTGTAAGTATAAAATATGTGCTGGAGTTTAAGACATAATATGAAGAAATAAATGAAAAATATCTCATTAGTAATTTTTGTATTGATTGTATGTTACAGTGATAATGTTTTATAGATATTAGGTTACATAAAATATATTAGTAATACTTGAGAAAATAAGTGGCATAATAAGAACATATTAATAAGAAGACTTTGACTAAAGGCATCTGTCTGTTGTGTGAAGTCTGAAAACTGCAAGCTTCTTTGTTGACGCTGAGAAGTACTGATAACAGAATCTGTAAACTCGTTCTGTTTGTGGATTCTTTCTGTATCTTCCCAGTTTCAGTTCTAGGGTGCTGCTAGTCTAATACTTAACTGTTTAGACCATAAAAGAAAAGAATTTCTTAAATGCAGAATAAATAAAATCCTCAGAGTATATAGCAACTTAAAAAAATTAATGTTAAGGCAGAACTGTGGAGATCTTTTTATGATTAAAGGGGTTACCAGGGGTTGAAGGGTGGATGAAAAGGTAAGAATAGGTGAACACATAGGATTTTTAGGGCAGTGAAAATACTCTGTGTGATAGATACTATGATGGTGGATACGTGTTATTGTACATTTGTGCACATGTACATTATATATCAGCACCTTCTGTATAAACTTAAGTTCAATCATTAGTATTTAATAAATAACATTTTAACAAGTGGTATTCTTTTTTATTTTTTTTTTTAAAGCCAGAATCTTGTTTTGTTGCCCAGGCTGGAGTGCAGTGGTGGGATTCTGTGGCCTTGAACTCCTGGGCTCAAGTGATCCTCCTGCCTCAGCATCCCAAGTAGCCAGGACTATGGGCACATGCCAACACGCCTGGCTAATTTTTCTTATTTTTTGTAGAGATGGGGGTCTCACTGTGTTGTCCAGGTTGGTCTCGAACTCCTGGCCTCAAGCATTCCTCTTGCCTAGATCTCCCAAAGTGCTGGGATTATAGGGGTGATCCACTGTGCCCAGCTGATATAATTCTTAAATAATAGTAACTATATGAAATAGAAACTATACCCATTTACAAATCTGTCTCCTTAATTTTTCTTTACTTTCCCTGCAAGAAAACTAGTTAAGCAGGTTGGCTATAGATCTGATTAATAGGGGAGAGGGCTTTGTTAGAGAGTGATACAGTTCATATAATTCTTCTTATTATTACTTTGAAGATAGAGTCTTGCTTTGTCACCCCAGCTAGAGTTCAGTGGTGTCATCATAGTTCACTGCAACCTCAAACTCCTGGGCTCAAGCTATCTTCCTGCCTCAGCCTCCTAGTAGCTGGGACTACAGATGTGCGCCACCACGCCCAGCTAATTTTTCTGTTTTTTGTCGAGATGAGTTCTTGCTCTTGCTTAGGCTGGTCTCAAACTCCTAAGCTCAAGCGATTTTCCCGCCTCAGCCTCCCAGAGTATAATTCTTATATTAACTCATTGAAAAAAATGTAGTTGATAAGGAATTTATTAATTTTGTAGTAATGATGATAACAGTAACATATATTTCTTACTTTATGCCTGTTCTTTGCATTTTACATACATTATCTCCTTTTAATTATTACTGCAATCACTGTTCTTCTTTTTATGTTACAGATTTGAAATGGAGCCTTAGAAAGGATAATAAGGAATATGTCCAAAATCATATAACCAGTGAACGACTAGCCAGAACCCAAATCTAGGTTCATTATACTCTCCAGGGCTTTCATAAATACATTATTTTGTCTTCTTAATTAAATACTTTTAATACATACGTCTAGCATACAATTTATTATGATTTTACTAGTTGCTTATTACTGTCTTCTGATACAGAAGTTGTGTTAGTTGGGATGAAGATTATCTGGGAATGACACTTTCCCCCCTCCCCTCCGACACACACAAAATACTCCCTTAAACAAAACAGACATTTATTTGTGTTTAAAGTAAGCATAGGCAGTCTGGGTTTGTTATGGTAGCTGCACAGTCACCAAGGAATCAGGCTCATTTCGTCTTCCTGCTCTGTCTTCCTCATTATAATACTTCAGCCATGTAGCTCAAGATGGCTAGCTCTAGACAGCACATTTACATTCTGTCTAGTGGGAAGGAAGAAAGGAAGGAAAAAAAGGCATGTTCTTTCTTTTTAAGGATAGTTCTTAGAAACTGCCCAGAAGATTTCCTGTCTACTTCCTGTTGGTTCAAACTGAATCACAGAGTAACTTCTAGATGAAACAGAGGCTGAGAATTGGTCTTTATTCCAGATACTCATGTATTAGCCAAAAATCAGGTCTTCTATTATTATAAAAAAAGAAGAGAATGAATAATGAGGGATCTCTAGCAATCTGTACCATAGTGACCATGAAAATTATTTCCAGGTAAGGTCCTAATATATTTTTCTTCTCTTGCCAAATCTGTGAAATAGTGGAATCATGTCTTTACTAACATTTGAATATATTATTTATGTGGACAATGAATTTTGGGTAAGACATGAAAAAGTAATAAAGTCGTTGATAAGAATCCTTAGTATCACCCAAGATTGCCTTTAAATTGTTTTTGATATATGCATTTGTGAGGATAAATATATTGTGCCTAAAAGTTAAAAGGGTACCAGTATGAACTTTGGGACGCTGATATGGGAGGATCACTTGAGGCCAGGAGTTTGAGACCATCCTAGGCAACATAGCAAGACCCCATCTCTACAAAAAATAAAAACAGGATAGTATAAGAGGTGCTAGATCACCATTGTTTTTTGTAGTTGAGTAGTATTCCATGGGATAGAGATTGAGCCCATCCTTCGAAGTGTGGTATCACAAGAATGGAAAAATATGCACTACATGTACTCACCATCAAACTGGTACTAATTGGTCAACACTAAGGTGCTCACATGGTAGTAATACTCACTGGGTGCTGGTCAGGTAGGGAGAGAGCGGGGGTGGGGGCTAGAGCGGGTTGTATGAGTAAACCCACAGCTAATGGAGACACGGTGCACTGTATGGGGGAAGGACATGCTTGTGACCCTGGCTTGAGCAAGGCAAATGCATTTCATGTAACTAAAATCTTTGTACCCCCATAATATCTTGAATAAAAAAAAAAAAATCCAGGGGTGGTGACGTGTGCCTGGTGTCTTAGCTACTTGGGAGGCTGAGGTAGGAGGCTTGCTTCAGCCCAGGAGTTGTAGGCTATAGTGAACTATAATCCTGCCATTGCACTCAGCCTGGGCAACAGAGCAAGACCCTGTCATAAAGAAAAAATGGTATCAATATAATTTTTTCTGTTATAGTAGCTGGTGTTATTCAGAAATGTTCTGGTTTCCCTGAGTGCACATTTGGGAATAACACCAATTGGGTATCGGACAGAGGTCGGCGCTGGGTGGAAGGGATAGGTGTATACCTACTTGATGAGTGCCATGTGCACTGCCTGGGGAATGGACACGCTTGAAGTTCTGACTGGGGGGGATGGAGTGGGGGGAGGGGATGGGTGCACACCTACATGATGAGTGCGATGTGCACTGTCTAGGGAATGGACACAATTGAAGCTCAGACTCGGGGGGATGGAGAGGCATGGGCAATATATATAACCTGAACTTTTGTACCCCCATAATGAGCTGAAAAACAAAAATAAAATAAATTAAAAAAAAAGAAAGAAATGTTCTGGATAAATTAGAGCTGCTATTTGATAGTTTTAGAACACTCAACTTTTGAAAAATCTTTTAGGTGTGCTTTGAGGCTTATATACTTGCCATTTTTCCTGAGATGTAAAAACAAGTGGGAGACTATCTGGGAAGGAGGACTATTGCAAACAATAATTTTTTTTTTTTTTTTACTGTTTTACAGAAGTTTGAAATTTTCCTTACAGTTTTATTATTATTATTTTTTTGGTGAATAGAATTTTATTGCTATTTTGAGGGCCATTTTAACAAATCTCAGTGTTTCTAGTTAGTTATTTTTAACCTGTTGTGAATAAGACAGGTGTCAAATGATTGTTCTTATTCTTTTTGGCATGGAGGAGGTCAGACATGTAGCCAGTTATATTCAACACAGAACATTGTCATTCTAGTGTGGAATTTCAATGAAATGTGATCACTCTAAGCATATTTCTTTTCTTTTTTTTTTTAAGAGATGGAGTCTCACTCTGTCACCCAGGTTGAATGCAGTGGCATGATCCTAGTTCACTGCAGCCTTGAACTGGGTCACAAACAATCCTCCCACCTCAGCCTACCAAATATGTGGGACTACATGCCTGTGCCACCACCTCTGGCTAATTTTTTTTAAGTGACTGGGTCTTGCTATGTTGCTCAGCCTAGTCTCAAACTCCTGGCCTCAAGCGATCCTCTTGCCTCAGCCTCCTGAGGAGCTGTGATTACAGGCGTGAGCCATGGCACCTGGCTCCAGATTTCTTTTAATATTTCACATTTCACTAGACAGGGTACAGAAATTATCAGGCACAGTTTAAATGAGCTAATCTAGTGTAAGAAGTGACTTGAATGAATGGAATTCATCTCCAAATTACTTTTGCTACTAGAATAGAACGCGACGCGCACTGTCTGGGGAATGGACATGCTTAAAGTTCTGACTCGGGGGGATGGGAGTGGGGGGAGGAGATGGGTGTATACCTACATGATGAGTGCGATGTGCACTGTCTGGGGAATGGACACGCTTGAAGCTTAGACTCGGGAGGATGGAGGGGCATGGGCAATATATAGAACCTGAACTTTTATATCCCCATAATAAGCTGAAATAAAAAAAATCTGTTGTATTACTAAAATCAGTCAGAGAACTAAACAATTCTCCCTTTGTTTTCCCTACTTAATTTCAAACCTCATAGTTCTTTTCTAATCTGATTTTACTCAGAGGTAATTACTCACCTGGCTGTCTCTGAGAAGGAATATATTTCAGAGCCAGAATGAATCTAGGTGCCTACTTCTGAAGTCTAATTTTATCTGATTTTAAAAACAAAAGGAAACCAATAAAAGTAAAAGATAAACAGTAAACTATGAAAAACAAGTCTCAGCATATATGACTATAAAGATTAATACCTGCCTGTATAAAGAATGCATAAAATCAATAAGAAATCCTGTAAAGACCCCAACAGATGATCAGCAGAGGTTATAAACAAGCCATTCACAAAGCAGTAAACCAGGAAATGCTCAGTCTTACTAATAATCAAAGAGATGCAAATTAAATCCATGAGATAATAAATTCTCCTTCAAATTAACAGATAAGAAAGTGGAAATTATCCTCTGCCATTGATATCTGTTGAAATGGATACCTCTGTTCTTTGCTAGTAGATACCAAGTTTTGGTTAGCATGTTTAGAAAAGCCTTAAAATTCTTCAGATCCTAGTAATTCTAAACCTGGGGATTTAAGACAATTAATTAGTCTGTGTAAATAGAGATCAGTTTAAGACAGTTAAATATGGGGGTGGGCAAGGTGATCTCTGTTTCATAAATATGTCCATTGAAGCATTATTTGCAGCAGCAAAAATAAGTTTACTTCCCTAAATGGTTCAACTGTGGTCTAATTTAGACATAGATGAATTAGTGCTTACATGTGAAAAGCCATTAGGAAAAATTTAAATAATATGTAGTAACATAAAGATTTATGTATAGATTATATGTAAAGTATGATCTTACCTGTATTCTGAAAACATATTTGGAAAAGGGTAAAGAAAATGCACTAAAATATTAATTGAGATTTGGAGCTAAGGTTTAGATATTCTCTTTTTCTATTTTCAAAATTTCCAATTGTGACTATGTATCATTTTAAGTGTAAGGAAAAAATAAAGTAAAACTTTCATTTAAAAAATAAACACAATGCATAATACTGTGGAATAGTACTACCAGTAATAAGTAAGTAGTATGTATTAATATTTAATACAAGAATTTAAAGTAAGAGATTATATGGCTTAATTTGCTATATTTAGCTTTTATCACATCATCAGCAAGTATTTGTTAAATTCTAGGGTGGTTTGTGGAAAAGTAAAGGGCTTTAGACTTGGGCTGTAATGTGGGTAACCTTCTATATTAGGCTCATTATTCGATCTTGGTTTCTTGTGCTATAAATGTATGTTATAAACTTACTTCAAAGAGTTTTTAGAGATGAAATGATACCTAATTCTTAAAGTAGCTAATGAGTATTAGTTGCATAATCTTCCTTTTAATATGAATTATAATTCTCTCTAGATTTGTATAATTGATCTCTAATTGCTAATGTAGGTGATATTTAGAGTGGTAACAGCTCTATCAATTAAGAAGCTTCTTTGTATATAGAAATAAATGGACACAATGCAATGGCCTTCATTTGTTAAATGGGGTGTTTTGATATATATTTGATGGTATGTGCATATATGTAAGTGTGTGTGTGTGTACACACATGCACGCCAGGATAGGAAAACTTCATCCCTCTCAGGCAGTTAAAACTATAATCTGTCTATCCAGTAATCTTACTAATATGAAGAAGATTATCTGAGAGCCATCGTTTGTGGAAAACGGTGACATTGTTATGCATTCCTGTCAAAATAAGATTATCAAATTTTAAATATTAAGCTATATATATATTTTTTTAAGTCAGAAGCACATTAGAGGTCACATACACAAGTTATCTTTCTCCTTTTGCCAAGATGATTAAGGCCAATTATTAATATAGCTAGAAAAGGAATTTATTGCCAGGTATTATCCTTATTCTTCATTTTTAAAGCTATCCCAGCTATGAGAAAAAGGGAATTTTCCAGCAACCATGAAATCTTCATTGACAAACCATGTAGTCATTATCCTACTAACTTAAAGGTGGACTTTTCTGTGAGAGGATTTAACATTCAATTAGAGTATCCTATTAAGGTGGCACTTAATAGATTAAAGATAAACTAAACAGTAAAGGTATGTGTGCTTGGGTTAATTTTGATTAAGACTTTTTCCTCAAGCATATAACTGAAGCATTTTATAATTGTAGATAAATTGCTTCAGTCATTTATATGTACTACTATCAGGGTGACAATATTATTAGAATTTTTGCTTTCCTGTCAAAAACTTACCTTTATTTAAGGATATCTATGATGAAGTTTACTTTTCCTATGTGATAGAACATAACTCAGTGTAACATTTTCATGTTTTCGGAAGATGTTAACCACATTTCTACTAGGACATAGTTGCTGAAGATGATATGCTTTATAACAGTTCTGCTTTGTATTGCTATAGGAGGTTATTTTTTATTTTTTAAAGAATTGCTAAGAAATGAACAATTCCTAGATGTTATGAGAAACAGATGCTCCTTTAAACTCTGTTGTGTAGTGTCTTTTTAATCCCTGGAAGATCAAATTTGTAAATGGAAAATGGCATGTTACATTGGGCCCCCCGTGAAAAACAAAAGGTACGAGATGCCACTATTCATTTTTATGATTGTCCCAAGAATATTTGTCAAAGATTAAGAATGTATGTTCTTGTATCTTCAATATTCAGATTACATATAAGAGGAATTTAGAGGAATATCATATAGTGGCTAAGTGCATAGGCTTTAGAGAGAGACTTCCTGAGTTCACATTCTGATGCCACAACTTTCTGGCTGCATGATTTTCTGCACTTTAGCTTTCTCATAGGAGATAATAATGGTACCTACCTTCTAGGGTTGTCATGCTGCTTAAATGATATAAAAAGCTAAGAATAGTGCCTTGCACATTTTAAATGCTTCATGAAATGCTTACTCATATTTGACTTTTGTTGTTATTTAATAGGAATGGGTATTTACTATGTTAGTCGTCTGTTACTGAAGCAAATCTTTTACTGGCTTTAGCCCTACTGTTTTTCAAATATATACTACCTCCCTATTGCACTCTACACTAAAGTTTTTAATCTTTAGAAGAGAGGCCCTTTTTTGCTGCATTAAAAAAATTGTTTTGCATATAAGATCTGATAGTTTTACACATTTTTCTCTTAACATTTATTCTGTAAATTAGTATTTTAATGATTTAAATTTTACTTAAAAAATTTTTAAATTGTGTGTACATAATTGTTGTATAAATTTATGGGGTACATGTGATGTTTTGATACACGTTTGCTGGCCATTATTCTGTCTTTTGAAAAGTTTCTGTTCATGTCCTTCACCCACTTATTGATGGGGTTGTTTGATTTTTTCTTGTTGAATTTTTTTGGGTTCTAGGTAGATTCTTGTTATCAACCCTTTATTGGATGTGTAGAGAGAAAATACTTTCTCCCATTCTTTAGATTGTCTATTTGCTCTAATGATAGTTTCCTTGGCTGTACAAAAGCTTTTTAATTTGATCAGGTCCCATTTATTTATTTTTGTAGCTGCTGTGATTGCTCTGGGAGTCTTCTTCATAAATTCTTTGCGTAGGCCAATGTCTGAAAGAGTCTTCCCTACATTTTCTTCTAGGATTCTTAAGATTTTATGCCTTAGGTTTAAGTCTGTTATCCATCATGAATTGATTTTTTAAGAGGTGAGAGGTGGAGATCCAGTTTCAATCTTCTGCATGTGGTTATCCAGTTTTCCCAGCACCATTTATTGAAAAGAGATTCTTTTCCCCAGTGTATATTTTGTCTGCTTTGTCAGTCAAAGGTTAGATGACAATAAGCGAATGGTTTCACCTCTGGATTCTCAGTCCTGTTCCAAAGGCCTATGTCTCTATTCTTGTGCCAGTACCATGCTGTTTTAGTTACTATAGACTTGTGGTACAGCTTAAAGTCTGGTAGACTGATACCTCCCAGTTTGTTCTTTTTGCTTAAGATTGCTTTGGCTATACGAGGTCTTCTCTGGTTCCATACAAAGCATAGAATTATTTTTTCTAGCTCTGTAAAGAATGATGATGGTACTTTGACAGGGATTGCATTAATTCTGTAGATCACTTTGGGTAGTATGGACATTTTAACAATGTTGATTCTGCCAATCCATGAGCAAGGTAGATTTTTCCATCTGTTTACATCTTCTACAAATTCTTTTCTTAGTGTTTCCTAGTTCTCCCTATATATGTCTCTTACCTCTTTCATTAAATATATACCTAGATATTTGATTTTCTTTGAGGCTATTAAAAAAGGTACTTCATTTTTGATTTCAGTTTCAGCTTGACTGTTATTGGCGTGTAAGAATGCTTCTGATTTGTATGTATTAATTTTGTATACTGAGACTTTACTGAATTCATTTATCAATTCCAGGAGTCTCTGGGTTGAATCCTTGTGGTTTTCTAGATACAGGAATACAATGTGTAATAATCAAATGAGGGTCATTTGGGCATCCATCACCTCAAGCATTTATCATTTCTTTACATTAGGAACATTCCCATTCCACTCTTTCAGCTATTTTAAAGTATACCGTAACTTACTGTTGACTGTAGTCACTTTGTTGTGCTATCAAATATTGTTCATTCTAACTACTTAACTATATTTTTGTTAACCATCTCCACTTTATCCCCACCTCCCTGCTACCCTTCCCAGCCTCTTATGACCATTCTACTCTCCATCTCCATGAGATCAATTGTTTTAATTTTTAGCTCCCATGTATGAGTGAGAACATGCAAAATTTGTCTTTCTGTGCTTGGCTTATTTCATTTAACATAATGTTCTCCAGTTCTATCCATGTTGTTGCAAACAACAGGATTTCATTCTTTTTTATGGCTAAATAATAGTCCATTGTGTATGTCTACCACATTTTCTTTATCTATTCATCTATTGACGGACACTTAGCAGTGATTCCAAATTTTGGGTATAGTGCCGCATAAACATGAGAGTGCAGATATCTTTTTGACATACTGATTTCCTTCCTTTTGGATATATACCTAGCAGTGGGATTGCTGAATCATATGGTAGTTCTATTTTGAGTTATTTGAGGAACCTCGATACTGTTCTCCATAGTGGTTGTAGTAATTTACATTCCTTCCAACAGCCTATGAAAGTTCTTCTTTTTCTAAATCCTCACCACCATTCATTATTACCTGTCTCTTGGATAAAAGCCATTTTAACTGCGGTGAGATGATACCTCATTGTAGTTTTGATTTGTATTTTCTGATGACTGACAATACTGAGCATATTTTCATATGCCTGTTGTATATGAAAGACATTTGTATGTCTTCTTTTGAGAAATGTCTGTTTAGATCTTTTGCCCATTTTTTAATCTATTTGATTTTTTCCTATTGATTTTTTCCTAAGCTCCGTATCCTAGCTGTTAATCCCTTGTCAAATGGGTAGTTTGCAAGTATTTTCTCCCATTCTGTGGATTTCTCTTCACTTTGTTGATTGTTTCCTTTGCTCTGCAGAAACTTTTTAGCTTTCTGTGATCCCATTTGTCCATTTTTGCTTTGGTTGCCTGTGCTTTTGAGGTATTACTCAAGAAATCATTGTCCAGACTAGTGTCCCTGAGTGTTCCCCTAATGTTTTCTTTTAGTAGTTTCATGTCTTAGATTTCAGCCTTTAATTCATTTTGATTTGATTTTTGTATATGGCAAGACATAGGGGTCTAGTTCCATTCTTCTACATATGGATATCCAGTTTTTTCAGTACCATTTATTGAAGAGACTATATGTTTGTTGATGTCCGGCCTTTGAAGAGTTTGGTATTTATTCTAATATTCAGAGTCTGGACTTGTTTGTACCTGTCCTTTTTGAGAAAGCTTTCTAGGTATCCAATGGGAATTGAGTGTTGTGATCTAAGTGTTTGGTCACTGCAGCTATATAAGCACTATGGGGCATCCCAAGCCCAGTAACCTGTGACTCTTGCAAACTCCTAGTGGTGCTGCCTTAGGGGATTTGGGTGAGATATGGGAGAATTCCATGGATTCCAAAGTCTCATTCTTCTTCCTTACTTTCCCCCAAACAGGCATTTCATACTCCATGCTGGGCTGCCTGGAGTTGGGGGAGGTGTGACATGAGCATTCCCCTGTGGCCACCACAGCTGGGACTGCCCCGGGTCACACCTGAAACCAGCACTGTATTTCCCAGGGCCCATGGTGACTACTGTTTGGTCACTGCTGATGTTTATTCAGGGCCAGAAGGCTTTTTGCTGAGCAGGTGGTTGAATCCTGCTGGTACTGGGTCCTTCCCTTCAAAGCAGCAGGTTCCCTTCTGGCCCAGGGTGGGTCTAGAAATGTTCTCTAGGAGCTAAGACCTGGAACTGGGGGCTTCAGGAATCTGCTTGGTATTTTATTTTACTGTGGCTGAGCTGGTACACAAGTTAATACATAGTTTAAGTGGAAGGTGTCTCTCCCTAAGCTGCACTGCCTGAAGTTTGGGGAGGGGTGTTGCAGACATTTCCTTGGCCTCTACAGCTGGTGTGTCACTGGGTCATGTGCACTCCAAGTCCACTGGCTCTGAGCCCAGCATAGCAGCAGGACTTGCCCAAGGACTGTCGTCTTTGTGGCCTGATTGCCTTTCAAATTTATTCCAAGCTCCAGGCCACTTTTGTCAGTTGGTGGTGGAGGTAGCCACAACTCAGGTTCCTCCCACAAGGACAAAAGATTCCTTTCTGGCCAGGGCTGGTCTAAATGCTTCCTCTGTATGCATCACTGGTAGAATTCTGCCCTGTGTTGTGTTTCCCTATGAGAGAGTGGCCCTGAGTTCTAATGCAAAATCCCACAGTCACTTCACTCTCCCTCCCCCAAGCTCACAGATTCCCTCTCCAACCAGCAGTGATACAGTGCTGCTGGGGGATGGGGAAGGGATGGTGTAGGCCAGCGGTCCCCAAATTTTTGACACCAGGGACCGGTTTCATGGAAGACAATTTTTCCATGGACTGGAGGGTTGGGAGGATGGTTTCAGGATGATTCAAACCTCTCTGCTAACAATAACGATAATTCGTATTTGCAGCCGCTCTCCAGCGCTAGCATCACCACCTCAGATCATCCAGCATTAGATTCTGATAAGGAGCACACAACCTAGATCCCTTGCATGTGCAATTTAAAGTAGGATTCGACCTCCTATGAGAATCTAATGGCACTGCTGATCTGACAGGAGGCAGAGTTTGCACAGGTGCTTAACTCCTGCTGTGTGGCCTGGTTCCTAACAGGCCACAGACCAATACAATTCATGGACCGGGGTTGGGGACTGTAGGTGTAGGCAATGTAAGACTGTCTTTTCTACCCTCTTCAGTGCCTCTTTCTTTGATATAATGTTAAAAGCAGGTACTGTGGTTACCTGCTTTTTAGTTCTTATGAAGGTGCTTTCCTACAGGGCTATTTGTTTAATTTGGTGTTCCTGTGAGGAGACGATTGCTGGAGGGTTCTGTTCAGCCATCTTGCTCTGCCTCCATAAGGCTGTCTTTTTCATGAGGATAACTTTTAGTGTATTTCATTCCAGCTAGGTTTACAATCTAGAAGTATATTTTCGCAGACATCGTAGTGGCTATCCAGTGTCCAGACTCTTCTTATTGAAAGATGTTTAGGTTGGCAGTGTGTACAGGTGAAGTATATATTCTTTCCAAACTCCATTGAAACTAGGGGAGGCTATGTGATAAACTTCTTTTTTTTATTTTTATTTTTATTTTTGAGCTCATTATGGGGGTACAAAAGTTCAGGTTATATATATTGCCCATGCCTCCCCATTCCCCTGAGTCTGAGCTTTAAGTGTGTCCATTCCCTAGACAGTGCACATCGCACTCATCAAGTAGGTATACACCCATCCCTTCCCCCAAACCCCCACCTCTGTCCGATACCCAGTTGGTGTTATTCCCAAATGTGCACTCAGGGAAACCAGTTTGCTGGTGAGTACATGTGGTGCTTATTTTTCCATTGTTGGGATACTTCACTTAATAGAATGGGTTCCAACTCTCTCCAGGAGAACCAAAGAGATGCCATATCGCCATTATTTCTAATAGCTGAGTAATATTCCATGGTATACATATACCACATTTTGCTAATCAGTTCATGAATTGATGGGCATTTGGGTTGTTACCACATCTTTGTGATTGTGAGTTGTGCTGCTATAAACATTCGGGTACATGTGTCATTGTTATAGAATGACTTTTGTTCTTCTGGGTAGATGCCCAATAATGGGATTGCTGGATTGAATGGTAGGTCTACTTGAATCTGTTTAAAGTATCTCCACATTGCTTTCCACAGGGGTTGCACTAGTTTACAGTCCCACCAGCAGTGTATGAGTGTACCTGTCTCTCCGCATCCATGCCAACATGTATTGTTTTGGGACTTATTGATAAAGGCCATTCTCACTGGAGTTAAGTGATATTTCATTGTGGTTTTGATTTGCATTTCCCTGATGATTAAAGATGTTGAACACTTTTTCATATGTTTGTTAGCCATTTTTATATCTTCTTTTGAAAAATTTCTATTCATGTCCTTTGCCCACTTTTTGATAGGGTTGTTCGATTTTTTCTTACTGATTTTCCTGAGTTCTAAATAGATTCTTGTTATCAGTCCTTTATCTGATGTGTAGTATACGAAAATTTTTTCCCATTCTGTAGGTTGTCTGTTTACTCTCGTGACTGTTTCTTTGGCTGTGCAGAAGCTTTTTAATTTGATCAGGTTTCATTTATTTATTTTTGTTGTTGCTGTGATTGCCTTAGGGGTCTTCCTCATAAACTCTTTGCCTAGGCCAACGTCTGTAAGAGTCTTTCCTATGTTTTCTCCTAGAATTCTAATAGTTTCCGACCTAAGGTTTAAGTCTGTTATCCACCATGATTTGATTTTTGTGAGAGGTGAAAGCTGTGTGTCCTATTTTAGTCTTCTACATGTGGCTATCCAGTTTTCCCAGCACCATTTATTAAATAAGGAATCTTTTCCCCAGAGTATGTTTTTGTCTGCTTTGTCAAAGATTAGATGGCTATATGAGGATGGTTTTATATTTGGATTTTCTGTTCTGTTCCACTGGTCTGTGTCCCTGCACTTGTGCCATTACCAGGCAGTTTTAAGAACCACAGCCTTGTAGTATAGTTTGAAGTCTGGCAAATTAATACCTCCATTTTGTTTTTGGAGCTTAAAATTGCTTTTGCTAAACGAGGTCTTCCCTGGTTCCATACAAAGCATAAAATTATTTTTTCTATATCAGTGAAAAATGATGTTGGTAATTTAATAGGGATTGAATTGAATCTGTAGATAACTTTGGGCAGTATAGACATTTTAACAATGTTGATTCTACCGATCCATGAGCATGGTATGGTTTTCCACCTATTTACATGCTCTGTGATTTCCTTTCTCAGTGTTTCATAGTTCTCCCTGTAGAGGTCCTTTACCTCCTTAGTTAAATATATTCCTAGGTATTTTATTTTCTTTGTTGCTATTTTGAAGGGTATTGAGTCCTTAATTTGGTTCTCCGTTTGACTGTTATTGGCATATATGAATGCCTCTAATTTGTGTGTATTGATTTTGTATCCTGAGACTTTACTGAATTCATTGATCAATTCCAGGAGTCTCTTGGTTGAAACCTTGGGGTTTTCTAGATATAACATCATATCATCAGCAAAGAGTGAGAGTTTGATCTCTTCTGTCCTTATTTGGACTCCCTTGATTCTGCTCTCTTGCCTGATAGCTCTTGCAAGGACTTCCAATACTATGTTGAAAAGTAATGGGGAGAGTGGGCAGCCTTGTCTGGTTCCAGTTCGAAGTGGGAATGCTTTCAGTTTTTCCCCATTCAGTATGATGTTGGCTGTGGGTTTGTCATAAACGGCATGTATCATTTTTTGATAGGCCCCATCTATGCCTATTTTGTTAAGTGTTTTTATCATAAAAGGGTGTTGAATTTTGTCAAATGCTTTTTCTGCATCTATTGAGAGGATCATATTATCTTTATTTTTGCTTCTATTTATGTGGTGAATTACATTTATAGATTTGCGTATGTTAAACCATCCCTGCATCTCTGGGATGAAGCCCACTTGGTCGTGATGGATTATTTTTTTGATAAGCACTTGGATTCAATTTGCTAGAATTTTATTGAGAATTTTTGCATCTATATTCATAAGGGATATTGGTCTGTAGTTCTCTTTTTTGATTGCATCCTTTCCTGGTTTTGGTATCAGGATTATGTTGGCTTGGTAAAAAGTGTTGGGGAGAATCCCATCCTTCTCGATAATGGAGAATAGTTTATGTAGGTTGGGCACCAGTTCTTCTTTGTAGGTATGGTAAAATTCAGGTGTGAACCCATCTGGTCCAGGGCTTTTCTTTTTGGGAAGGTTTTTTATTGCTGTTTCGATTTCAGATCTAGATATCGGTCTATTCAGGAGTTCTATTTCTTCCTGGTTGAGCCTGGGAAGGCTGTGTGTTTCTAAAAATTTGTCCATTTCTTCCAGGTTTTCTAATTTGTGTGCATAAAGATTTTTGTAGAATTCATAGATGATATCATGTATCTCTGTGGCATCAGTCGTGATTTCTCCTTTCATGTTCCTGATGGAGGTTATAAGAGTTTTTTCTTTTCTGCTCTTGGTTAGTCTAGCCAGAGGCCTGTCAATTTTGTTTATTTTTTCATAGAACCAACTTTTTGTTTTATTAATCTCCCTTATGGTTTGATTGTTGTCCTTTTCATTTAGTTCTGATTTGATCTTAATAATTTCTCTCCTTCTGCTGGGTTTGGGGTCAGTTTGTTTTTCCTTCTCCAGCTCTTTGAGTTTATTCATTAGATTGTCTATTTGTAAGTTTTCTGTCTTTTTGGTATAGGTATTTATGAAAATAAATTTTCCTCTCAGGACTGCTTTAGCTGTGTCCCACATATTTTGATAAGTTGTGTCTCCTTTGTCGTTTAATTCAAAGAATCTTTTCATTTCCATCTTGATTTCTTCATTTATAAAATGATTGTTCAGGAGAAGGTTATTTAGCTTCCATCACTTTGAGTAGAAATGAGAATTTCTGTTAAGGTTCATTGTTACTTTTATTCCACTGTGATCTGAGAAGATGCATGGTATAATTTCTATATTTTTATATTTTTTGAGACAGGCTTTATGTCCTAGGATATGGTCAATCTTGGAGAATGTCCCATGAGCTGATGAGAAGAATGTATATTTAGTGGTTTTTGGGTAGAATGTCCTATAGATGTCAGTCAGGCCCATTTGTTCTAGCATTCTATTTAAGTCCATTATTTCTTTGTTTATTTTTTGTTTGGAGGATCTGTCCTGTACTGTCAGTGGCGTGTTAAAGTCTCCGGCTAATAGAGTGTTGTTATCTATCGTTTGGTTCAGATCAAGTAGGGTTTGCTTTATGAATCTGGGTGCACCTAAGTTGGGTGCATATATATTAAGTATAGTTATGTCTTCTTGTTGAATTGTACCCTTCACCAGTATATAGTAACCATCTTTGTCTTTCATTACTTTTGTTGATTTAAAAACTAAGTTATCGGAGATTAAAACCGCCATGCCAGCTTTCTTTTAGCTTCCATTTGCTTGAAATATCGATTTCCCCCCTTTTATTTTTAGTCTAAATGCATCCTTGCAGGTTAGATGAGTTTCCTGAAGACAGCAGATACTTGGCTTATATTTTTTTATCCGTTAGGCCAGTCTATGTCTCTTGAGTGGGGAATTCAATCCATTCACATTTATGAGAGAACTGATAAGTGAGACAGATTTCTGTTCCTCATGTTGGGTTGAATTTCATTGATCTGTTTTCTCTCTTGAGCCATTGTGATAACTGGGTTTTTATCTTTATCTCTTGAGTAGTTTTACATTCGTGGGTCTTTCTTTTGCTGGACCGTGTGTAACTCTGTTTTGAGTACTTCTTGGAGAGCTAGTCTTGTCTTGGTGAATTCTCTGAGTTTTTGTTTATCTGAGAATGTCTTAATTTCACCTTCATATGTAAAACTGAGCTTAGCTGGGTACAAGATTCTAGGCTGGGCATTATTCTGTTTCAGAAGAGTGAGAATGGGGCCCCAATCTCTTCTTGCTTGTAAGGTTTCAGTTGAGAAATCTGGCGTGATTCGGATGGACTTTCCTTTGTATGTTACTTGTTTCTTTCTCCTTACAGCTCGAAGAAGGGCCTCTTTAGTGGATATTTTGGTCAGTCTGGTAACTGCATGACGTGGTGTCCTCCTATTTGGTATGAATCTCCCAGGGGTTCTTTGAGCTTCTTGAACCTGTATATCTAGAGAGTTGGCAAGGCCTGGGAAATTTTCCTGAATTATATCTTCAAGTAGTTTATCCAACCCTTGCTTATTGTCTTCTTTACCCTCAGCAATGCTGATAACTCTCACCTTAGGCTTCTTCACATAATCCCACATTTCTTGTAGACTCTGGTCTTTTCTCTTGTTTCTTTGTTCTATCTCTGTGACTGACTTATTTAATTGGAAAGTGTTATCTTCGATCTCTGAGATTCTTTCTTCTGTTTGATCTACCCTGCTCTTGAGACTTTCCACTGTGTTTTGTAGGTCCCTGAATAAATTCTTCATTTCCACGAGTTCAGTTTGATTATTCTTCAATATTTTAGTTTCTTTAGTGAATTTTTCTTCCAGGTCCTAGATCTTTTTTGTCGTTTCTTTGTGTTGGTTATCCGTTTTTTCTTGCATAATGTTTGGCTTATTTATGATCCATGTTTGAAATTCTCCCGGTGACATGTTGCTATTTTGAATCTGGTTTGTGTCAATTGGTGGAGAACTAGTAATCCTCTTTGAGGGCAAGGTTTCAGCTTGATTCTTTATACTCCCAGAGTTCTTTCCCTGAACCCTTCTCATCTGGATGAATCGTTAAGATCCCTTCTTTCAGCTTTAGTCTGGATACGGGCATGCTGTGCGCGCCAGGTAAGCTGCCTCCTCTGTCACTAGGGGGAGCCCTTCGTGTGTTGTTCAGGATTTTGCTACCTCCGCTGGGGGGGCTGCTCCTCTTCCTCTCCTGCGGTGGTTTCTGCCTCTCTCTGCGCAAAAGACTGTGGCTAGGGAGAGAGGGCGGCGCCCTCGTTTGACCAGCACTCCAGCCGCTGCAGCTCCTGTGGGCGATGGTCCACCCCACCCCAATGTCCGCAAGGTCCACGCTCCACTCTCTCGTGACTGGGGAAGCACTCAGTGTTCACACAAAGGCGGAGCTCCTAATGGGGGGTCCACGGACTAGGGGAGGGAGCCGTCCAGGGAGCCGCCCAGTACCCAATTGCTCCGCAGCGTTTAGGCTGTGGACCGGGACAATGGCGGCCGCCCATCTGCAGATCGCTGGCACTGGGGTTGAATGCTCAGGGTCTGGCAGGGGCCGTAGGAGCCCAGCCGTCCGTGTAAAGGAGGCAGTTCGGCGTCTGCTAGGTGCCTGTCTCTGCAGCCTTTCTCAGTCCACGCATAGCGCTCTGGCGTCCAAAATGCCTCCCGCTAATGTCTCCTCTCCACAGAGCCCCACGTCTTCCGTGTGATTCTGCATTGACTTCAGGCAGATCCCCAATTGAGTGGGTGTGGAGGTCAGTGGGGGAACAAGCCACTTTCCCGTGGGGCTGAACCAACCCCACTCTCTGGTGAGGTGGGTACAGCCGTCCCACACTCCCCTCTCTATTGTCCGTCCTGCACTCTCCAGATTTTCACGATCTTATTTCCCGTTCACCTCAGACTTTTCTTGCTCTCTGTGTCCCATGCAGATTCTCCATGGATTCACACCGCCGTTCTTGTGGGGGAGCGAACCTCTAGCGTTGTGGCAGGCCGAGATCCATGCCTTCCTCTCCGGGAGCATGAATCCAGGAGGTCACCCCACTCCGCCATCATTTTTCCTCCATAAACTTCTGGTTATCAGCTATAAGCAGAAGTTTGTACAAGGGATTTCTGGAAATACCATTGTTTTTCTTGTAACTGACTGTCTTGTCACAAGATTATTTTCTTGTGACAGAATGTATTAGCTTATCATTTTTGACCATTGTCTTTCATCCTTTTCTCTCTCTCTGTTTTTTGGATAAGCTTATGTTGGAGTTGCCATCTTAATACAAGGATAAAACAATTATGAGGTTAAAAATTACATTACAAGGATTTCAGGGCACAAAGGAGAAGGATATCTAAGACTTTGTTAACATTGTAAAAGCTCTGGACTATTTACTTCTGAACTTATGTGTGAAAAAATAATCCTTTATTTAGTTAAATCCTGGTGTTGCATTTGTAAAGTACAGGCAAACACAAACCTAATTGATATCTGAGATGTTATTGAAGGAATAATGAATTAACTAATTAGATGATTGATTCCCACTACCTTTAATTTACTAATTATATTTGTTTTTATGTAAAAAAGCAAGCTTCAGTAGAAGCTGTCTGAATCCATTAAAAAAAGAAATTGATTCTAAAATTATTAATATATACATATTTTGAAATGTCCTTTTCTTCAAATTGAAATTTATCTGATTTAATTATTTAAATCTTATAATGCATAACACTGGATTATGATTTCAACAAAATCCCAATCAAAATTTCCACAGATATTTTCTGAGGAGAATTTGATACTTTGATTCTAAAATATATATATAAATTTAAATGACTAGAATATCCAAAGCAAACTTACAGAACAACAAAATTGGAGATCTTTGTGTGGGGGATTTCAAGCCTAACTGTAAAATACAGTAATCAAAACTAGTATTGACAAAAGTATAGCTGTATAGATCAATGGAACAGAATAGAGATAATTCAGATTTTTATGTGTGTGTACGGTTATTTTATGGTGTTAATTTCTTTTTATTTTACATTATGGGGTAACAAGTGTTTAGGTTACATGTACTGCCTTTGTGCCACCCGAATCAGAGCTACAAGCATGCCCATCCCCCACACAGTGTGCACCACGCCCATTAGGTATGAATATACCCATTCCTTCCCTGCTGAACGTGACCAATACTCTGTGGCTGTTACTTCCATATGTGCACATAAGTATTGATCAATTAGTACCAATTTGATGATGAGTACATGTGGTGCTTGTTTTTGCATTCTTGTGACTCACTTAGAAGAATAGGCTCCAGCTCCATCCAAGATAATACAAGAGGTGTTAGTTCACGATTGTTTTTGTGGCTCAGTAGTACTCCATGGTGTACATATACCACATTTTATTAATCTACTCATGTATTGCTGGGCACTTGGATTCTTTCCACATCTTTGGAATGGTGAATTGTGCTATTATAAACATGTACATACAGATATCTCCATTATACAATGTCTTTCTTTCCTTTGGGTAGATGCCCAGTAGTGGGATTCCTAGATCAAATGGTAGTTCTATTTTTAGTTCTTTGAGGTATCTACATATTACTTTCCAGAGAGGCTGTAGAAGTTTGCAGTCCCACCAGCAGTGTATGAGTATTCCTATCTCTCCACATACATGTCAACATTTGTTGTTTTGGGAATTTTTTTTTATAATTTTTTTAAATTTCAGCATATTATAGGGGTAAAAAAGTTTAGGTTATGTATATTGCCCATGCCGCCACACCCACCCGAATCAGAGCTTCAAGCGTGTCCATCCACTAGACGGTGCGCATCGCACTCGTTATGTACATATACACCCATCCCCTCCCCCGCCACATCTGCCCGAAACCCAATTAATGTTATTCCTGAATGTGATCTTAGGTGATGATCAGTGAAACCAATTTGATGGTGAGTACATGTGGTGCTTATTTTTCCATTCTTGGGATACTTCACTTAGTAGAATGGGTTCCAACTCTATCCAGGAGAACATAAAAGATTCTATATCCCCATTATTTCTTATAGCTGAATAATACTCCATGGTATACATATACCACATTTTATTAATCCAATCATGTATTGATGGGCACTTGGGTTGTTTCCACATCTTTGCAATTGTGAATTGTGCTGCTGTAAACATTTGAGTGCAGATGTCTTTATTATAGAATGTCTTTTGTTCTTTTGGATAGATGCCCATTAATGGGATTGCTGGATCAAATGGTAGGTCTAGTTTTATCTGTTTAAGGTATCTCCATATTGCTTTCAACAGAGGTTGCACTAGTTTGCAGTCCCACCAGCAGTGTATGAGTGTTCCTATCTCTCCGCATCGACGCCAACATTTATTGTTATGGGACTTTTTGATAAAGGCCATTCTCACTGGAGTTAAGTGATATCTCATTGTGGTTTTGATTTGCATTTTCCTGATGATTATAGATGTTGAGCATTTTTTCATATGTTTGTTGGCCATTCTTCTGTCTTCTTTTGAAAAATTTCTGTTCGTGTCCTTTGTCCACTTTTTGATAGGGTTGTTTGATTTTTTCTTGCTGATTTTCCTGAGTTCTAAATAGATTCTAGTTATCAGTCCTTTATCGGATGTGTAGCATGAGAAAATTTTCTCCCATTCTGTAGGTTGTCTATTCACTCTTGTGACAGTTTCTTTGGCTGTGCAGAAGCTTTTTAATTTGATCAGGTCCCATTTATTTATTTTTGTTGTCACTGTGATTGCCTTTGGGGTCTTCCTCATAAATTCTTTGCCTAGGCCAATGTCTGTAAGAGTCTTTCCCACATTTTCTTCTAGAATTCTAATAGTTTCACACCTAAGGTTTAAGTCTGTTATCCACCATGATTTGATTTTTGTGAGAGGTGAAAAGTGTGGGTCCAGTTTCAGTCTTTTACATGTGGCTATCCAGTTTTCCCAGCACCATTTATTGAGTAAGGATTATTTTCCCCAGAGTATGTTTTTATCTGCTTTCTCAAAGATTAGATGGCTATATGAGGATGGTTTTGTATCTGGATTGTCAATTCTGTTCCAGTGGTCTGTGTCCCTGTTCTTGTACGAATACCAAGCTGTTTTAATAACTACAGCCTTGTAGTAGTATAGTTTAAAATCTGGTAAATTAATGCCTCCCATCTTGTTCTTATTGCCTAAAATTGCTTTTGCTAAATGGGGTCTTCTCTGGTTCCATACAAAGTATAAAATTATTTTTTCTATATCTATGAAAAGTGATGTTGGTAATTTAATAGGGATTGCATTGAATCTGTAGATCACTTTGGGTAGTACAGACATTTTAACAATGTTGATTCTTCCGATCCATGAGCATGGTATGGTTTTCCACCTGTTTACGTGCTCTGTGATTTCCTTCCTCAGTGTTTCATAGTTCTCCCTGTAGAGGTCTTTTACTTCCTAAGTTAAATATATTCCTATGTACTTTATTTTCTTTGTTGCTATTGTGAAGAGTATTGAGTCTTTGATTTGGTTCTCAGTTTGACTGTTATTGGCATATATGAATACCTCTCATTTGTGTGTATTGATTTTGTATCCTGAGGGAGACACAAGTTACCAAAATATGTGGGACACACAGCTAAAGCAGTCCTGAGAGGAAAGTTTATTTCCATAAATGCCTATATCAAAAAGACAGAAAATTTACAAATAGACAACCTAATAGACTCAAAGAGCTGGAGAAAGAAGAACAGACCGACCCGAAACCCAGCGGAAGGAGTGAAATTAATAAGATCAAATCAGAACTAAATCAAATGGACAACAGGAAAACTATACAGGAGATTAATAAAACAAAAAGTTTTTTCTTTGAAAAGATAAACAAAATCAACACATCTTTGGCTAGACTCACTAAGACCAGAAAAGAAAAATCTCTAATAACCTCCATCAGGAACATGAAAGGAGAAATTACAACTGATGCCACAGAGATACAAGATATCATCTATGAATTCTACAAAAACCTTTATGCACACAAACTGGAAAATATGGAGGAAATGGACAAATTTTTAGAAACACAAAACCTCCCTAAGCTCAACCAGGAAGAAATAGAATTCCTGAACAGACCAATATCAAGCAAGAATTGAAATCTAAACAGCAATAAAAAACCTCCCCCAAAAGAAAACCCAGGACCAGATGGTTTCAAGCCTGAATTTTAGCACCCCTACAAAAAAGAACTGGTTCCTATCCTACAAAAGTTATTGCACAACATCGAGAGAGACGGAATCCTGCCCAACACATTTTATGAAGCTAACATAACTCTTGTACCAAAACCAGGAAAGGACTCAACAAAAATAGAAAACTACAGACCAATATCCCTTATGAAATAGAAGCAAAAATTCTCAATAAAATAAAAGCAAAACGAATCCAGGTGCTTATCAAGAAAATAATCCATCACGACCAAGTGGGCTTCATCCCAGAGATGCAGGGATGGTTCAACATATGCAAATAGTAAATGTAATACACCACATAAATAGAAGCAAAAACAAAGACCATATGATCCTCTCAGTAGATGCAGAAAAAGCATTTGACAAAATTCAACACCCTTTTATGATATGAACGCTTAACAAAATAGGCATAGACGGTGTGGGCCTACCTAAAAATGGTACATGCCATATATGACAAACCCACAGCCAACATCATACTGAATGGGGAAAAATTGAAAGCATTCCCACTTAGAAGTGGAACCAGACAAGGTTGCCCACTGTCCCCACTGCTATTCAACATAGTGCTGGAAGTCCTTGCGAGAGCAGTCAGGCAAGAGAGCAGAATCAAGGGTATCCAAATGGGGACAGAAGAGATCAAACTCTCACTCTTTTCTCATGATATGATATTATATCTAGAAAACCCCAAGGATTCAATGAAGAGACTCCTGCAACTGATAAATGAATCCCTTGAATAAATTATCAAACCCTGTGTATTTGCTGCTTCACCCCAGGGATGCCTGTGATTCTTAGGTTTCTTTACATAATCCTGTATTTCTTGTTGGCTTTCTTCGTTCCTCTTATTTCTCTGCTCTATCTCTGTGACTAACTTGTTCAATTGAAAGATGCTGTCCTCATGCTCTGAGATTTTTACTTCTAACCTGTTTTTAAGGCTTTTCACCATGTTTTGTAATTCCTTGAATGAATTTTTCATTTCTAGAATTTCTGTTTGATTTTTCTTTGATAATTCAATTTCTTTAGTCAATTTTTCATTAATTTTTTTCCATTGGTTTTGTGGTTTCTTTGTGTTGGGCTTCTATTTTATCTTGTATTTCAGTAAGCTTTTTTTATGATCTGTGTTCAAAATTCTTCATTTGCTATTTCAGTATTCTAGTTTTGTCTGGTATCCATTGCTAGGGAACTGGTGTTGCCTTTGGGGGGTAATGTTTCACTGTGATTCTTCACGCTTCCTGTGTTCTTTCTCTAGTTCCTTCTCATAGGGAATAGATAATTGCTTCTTACTTTTGGATTTTCTTTTGTTTAGATAATGACATACCCATTTTAATCTCTTAGTCAGTAGATGGTTCTGGTGGGTGAGAATCAACCACACCTTCTTTGACTGAGTCACTCAGTGCTATAATTGGCGTGCAAATTGACCTCCCTGTCAGTAGGTGGTGTTTGCTGGAGACAAGAAGCTATGCTGTTGTTTTGGATCCTGCGACCATCTCTAGTTCCTCCAGAGAAGGCTTCTAATGCTCATGGTGGTGGGTGGGGCCCTGGAACTTCCAGGTGAGTCCTTTATTCACTAGCACAGCTGAGGTGGTTGGGGAACGAAGCTGGGCGTGGTTATGTTGGGTGAGCCTGATTTCCAGGTCTGTAAATGCTGGTATTGGGTTTGCGGGGGTTAAAGGTTTGTTCCCTGTCTCTGAAGCTGCCTGGCAAGGGCTGAAGTGGCCCCACTCAAGGAGCCAGTCTGCTCTCTCTTTCCAGTGAACTCCAACAGGGGGACGTTCCCACCAGGGGAATAGGGGCAGCTCAAGGAACTCTTCAATCAAATTGAACTCCCTATTAAAGTTAGAGGTGCGGGAGTAGCTGCTCGGATTCAGTCTGATTTACCAGAGGCATTTGGTTGCTATAGGAACCAGTATTTATGCAAATTGAGTCTCCCAGGTTCAGTAAAGTCCAGTATGGCTGTGTTTTGGGAGATGGGGTGCACTTACAGACCCCTGCTCTGCTATGTTCCTCCCCATGCTCCTGATGGGCATGTGCTCTCGCTTGATTCCGGACCCTGAAACTGGGACCTCTTCCCCATGCCTCTGCGCCACACTGCCTGCGCTGTCAGTAAGTGAACGCGCCAGGCACCTATGGACTGAAGGTCATGTGCTGAGGCTCCCCTGCCAGCTCAGGGCAGAAATGCGCACCCAGCACTGAAAGGGGGCTACTCAGCATAGAGAATTTCAGCGGCTGCTGTGGTGGTGGGAGAAGGGGTCATGATTTTCCTGTACAACTCTGGAGCTGCGGGGGTGTCGGGGGGGGGGTGGCAGGGGGCACCGGTCTGCCCTCCTCCTCTCTGCAGATGCCGCCGGGGATCACCCTTCTCTCCAGGCTGCAGCTGTGGCAACTCTGTCTGAGCTACTCCGCCAAGAGTGCCCTTCTCCTCTCCCAAGCTCATTCACTCAGCACGGCGGGGGCGGGGGGGGGGGGGCGGGGGGGGGCGGGGGGGGGGCGCGGGGCGGGGGAGGGGGGGAACTCCCCATTGCCCAAGGCAGGCTCAGTCACTCAGCATAAGGTGCTTTGGAAATTGCTATGGAGTTGCTCCAGCCATACAGCTAGGAGTGGCTTGAGCCAAAATTACTTCCTGGTATGCCAGGAGTGGAGGAGATACAGGAGGAGGAGGGTGTTCGGATGTAGGGATGCCAGCTCTCTGGTTCCTCCTGGCATCCCCTCATGGGATGAGAGCTCTGTGTCCCCTTGCAGGCCTGAGGCCCCCAGGTGGGGGAGGAGGAAGAAAAATCCCTTACCCTTTCCTAAGCTCTGGAACTCCCTTGATTTGGCTCAAGCTGGTTTCTCCCTTTGTATCCTCCTATCTTTCAGCTGTTCAGTTTCTGCTGGTGGTGTCCTGGCCTCCACTGGTGTCAGACCCTGTGGTCCACTCCCAATCAGCTATAACCCTCTGCTCCCTTCAGTCCAACCCTCAACTCCCAGATATTCTTAACTAATTTTAGCCAAAGGTGACAAGGTGCTTAAATTGGTACAGGGAAAATACTTTAACAAGTAAGGATAAATGGATATTCATATGGAAGAAAAAATGAACACCATCCCTCACCTCACACCGTGTACTAGAACCAAGTGTAAAAACTAAAACTGTACAACTTAATGATGAAAGCATAAAAAAATAATCTTAGAAACCTTATGATATACTAGATTTCTTAGGACATTAGAGGCACAAGGTATAAAAGAAAAAGCTGACATATTGGATTCTATTAAAATGGGAAAACTTGTATTCTTTGGAATACATTGTAATGCAAATGAAAACTAAGTCAAGAGTAGGAGAAAGTATTTATGTTACATATATCTGACAAAGGAGATACTCAATGTCTTTGGTTACATGTATCAATTTTGTTATGCTTGAGTCCAGGTTATAAGTGTGCCCATCACTGGAATAGTATTGATTGTATCCATGAGGTAGGTTTTCACCCATCCCCTCCATCCCCCTCTTGATTTCCACTGAGTTTTACTTCCATCTGTGCACATGTGTGTTTATTGGTTAGTTCCAATTGAATAGGGAGTACATGTGGTGTTTGTTTTCCTTTCTTTAGCTACTTAAGAGTAATTGTCTCCAGTGTCATACAAATTGTTGCAAAAGGCCTTATTTCATCCTTCTTCGTGGTGGAGTAATATTGCATAGTATACATATACCACATTTTGTTAATCCACTCAGTATTGATGGGCTGGAAACCTCTGAAAAGTCAGTATGTTGAATATAAAATACATGTGGCTGACTCCCAACTGATGAATTTATTTCCTTAAGAGATAAAATAAACATAAAAGTGTGTATATATATATATATATATATAAATAAGTTTTTTTAGTAATATTTTGGGAATAATGAAAGGTAATATGTTAAAGGTCATTTGGCTATTGTCTTATTCTTTAGTTCTCAGCTAAAATTTTACCTGTCCT
Organism: Eulemur rufifrons; assembly: GCF_041146395.1. NCBI lineage: Eukaryota > Metazoa > Chordata > Mammalia > Primates > Lemuridae > Eulemur > Eulemur rufifrons. The sequence continues at coordinate 155,627,057 of NC_090989.1, forward strand.
ACATTAAGTTTTGCAGAGCAGGCAAAAAGTGAATTTGGAGGTGAGAGGCAACAAATTGGTAACTAGCATAGTCCATTCCTTTGACTACTAAGCTTCCACATGTATGCTCTACACACACTTGAACTCTCATACAATAAAACAGGTATATACCTATTCTTTAAATTTGTTTTAAATTTATTTTTTGTGGTAAAATGATCATAACATAAAATTTCCATTTCAACCACTGTGAAATGTACAGTTAAGTGGCATTAAGTACCTTGACATTCTTGTGGAACCCACACCATCATCTCTCTCCAAAACATTTTTCCATCTTGCCAACCTGAAACTGTATACCTATGAAACACTAATTCCTCATTCCTCCCTCCTTATGTCCCCTGGCAACCACTATTGTAGTTTCTGTCTCACGAATTTGAGGATTCTTAAGTACCTCACATGAGTGGAGTCATACAGTCCTTATTTCACTTAGGATAATGTCTGCAGGGTTCATACATGTAGTTACATATGTCAGAATTTCCTTTTTAAGGCTGAATAATATTTCTTCTTATGTACAGTGGAATCTGAGCTTCACATACACAACAATAGATAGAACAGGTATGTGAGCCTCCCAGATAGGATTTAAACCGAAGCATATTTAACTCCCAAATCCAGATTGCACTGAATCTGTAGATTGCTTTGGGCAGTATGATCATTTTAACAGTATTAATTTTTACAATCCATGAGCATGGGATGTTTTTCCATTTTTGTTTGTATTGTCTACAATTTCTTACATTAGTGTTTTAAGATTTTCTTTATAGACAAAACTTTCTTTCATCTCCTTAGTTAAATTTATTCCTAGGTATTTAATTTTTTGTAGCTTTTATAAATGGGAATGCCTTCTTGATTTCCTTCTTAGCTAGATTGCCATTGGTATGTAGCAGTGCTGCTGATTTTTGCACAATGATTTTTGTGTCCTGCAACAGTGGAATCTGAGCTTCACATATATAAATCAATTCAGTAGAATTGATTTATCAAATCTAAGATTTTTTTTGGTAACGTCTTTAGGTTTTTCTAGATAAGATCATAGCATCAGCAAACAGGAATAATTTTACTTCCTCTTTTCCAATTTGGATACCTTTTATTTCTTACTCTTGCCTGATTGCTTTGGCTGGGACTTCCAATACTATGTTGAATAGGAGTGGTGAAGTGGGCACACTTGTGTTGTTCCAGTTCTTGGAGGATATGCTTTTAACTTTTCTTTATTTACTGTGATTTTAGCTGCATGTTTACTGTATATGGCCTTCATTATTTTGAGGTACATTCCTGCTATGCCTAGCTTGTTGAGGGTTTTTATAATGAAGGGATGCTGAATTTTATCAGATTCTTTTTCTGTGTGTATTGAGATGATATGTTTTTTGCCCTTGATTCTGTTTATTTGATGTATCACATTAATTTACATATATGTTGAACCATACTTGCATCCCTGTTATAAAACCCACTTGATCATGTGTATTATCTTTTTGTTGTATAGTTGAATTTGATTTGGTAGTATTTTCTTAAGGATTTTTACATCTGTGTTCATCAGGGATGTTGGTGTCTAGTTTGTGTGTGTGTGTGTGTGTGTGTGTGTGTCCTTGTTCAGTTTTGTTATCAAGGCAATGTTAACCTCATAGAATGAGTTAGGGAGAATTCCCTCCTTGATTTTTTGAAACAGTTTCAGGAAGATTGGTATCAGTTCTTCTTCGTACATTTGGTGGAATTCAGCTGTGAATCCATCTGGTCCTGAGCTTTTCTTTCTTAGGAGACTTTTTATTACTGATTCAGCCTCATTGCTTGTCATTGGTCTGTTCAGGTTTTCTGTTTCTTCTTGATTCAATCTGGAGAGGTTGTATGTTTCCAGGAATTTTTTTCATTTCCTCTACGTTTTCTAGTTTGTGAACATTTAGTTATTCGTAGCAGTCTGTGATGATCTTTTATATTTCTGTGGTATCTGTTGTGATGTCTCCTTTTCATTTCCGATTTTGTTTATTTGGGTTTTTTGTCTTCTTGATTAGTTTGACCAGTAGTTTATCAGTTTTATTTTTTCAAAGAACCAACTTTTCATTTCATTGATCCCGTAGAGACAAGGTCTTGCTATGTTGCCCAAGCTGGTCTTGAACTCCTGGCCTCAAGCAGTTCTCCTGCCTCAGCCTCCTAAAATGCTGGGATTACAGGCATGAGCCACCATGCCCAGTCTGTACTTTTTTCAGTTTTTATTTCATTTAATTTCACTCTGATCTTTGTTATTTCTTTTCTTCTGCTAACTTTGTATTTTGTTTGTTCTTGCTTTTCTAATTCCTTGAGGTGTATCATTAGATTGTTGATTTGAAATCTTTCTACGTTTTTGATGTAGGCATTTAATGCTGTAAACTTCCCTCTTAGCACTTCTTTTGTCATATCCCACAGGTTTTGGTATGTTTTGTTTCCATTGTTGTTTGTTTCAAAAATGTTTTTCATTTTCATCTTAATTTTTTTGTTAATCCAATGTTTGTTCAGAAGCACGTTGTTTAATTTCCATGCATTTGTATAGTTTCCACAGTTCTTGTTGGTGTTGATTTCTAATTTTATCCCACTGTGGTTTGAGAAGATGGTATGATTACAGTTTTTAAAAATTTATTGAGACTTGTTTTATAGCTTAACACATGGTCTATATTGGAGCATGTTCCATGTGGTGATGAGAAGAATGTATATTCCGAGATTATTGGGTGCAATGTCCTGTAAATGTCTAGTAGGTCCATCTGGTCTAAGGTACAATTTTAGTCCAATGTTTCTTTGCTGATTTTCTTACCTGAAGATCTGTCTAGTGTTGTGAGTGGGTTGTTAAGTCCCCTACTATTATTGTATTTCTGCCTATCTCTTTGTTCAGGTCTAGTAATATTTGTTTTATGAATGTAGGTGCTCCATTGTTGCATGTGTATATATTTATGATTGATATATCCTCTTATTGACCCCTGTATCATGTAATGACCTTCTTTGCCCTTTTTTTAACTCTTTTTTGACTTATATGTTTTAATCTGATATAAGTATACCTATTCTTGTTCACTTTGAGTTTCTGTTTGTGTAGAATATCTTTTCCAACCCTTTACCATCAGTCTATATGTGTCTTTACAGGTAAGGTTAGTTTCTTACAAGCAGCGTATAGTTAGATCATCTTTTTTTCTGTCCATTTAGCCAATCTGTATCTTTTAAGTAGAGCATTTAATTCATTTATGTTCAAAGTTAATATTGATATGTGAGGTTTTGTTTCTGTCATATTGTGAATTGTTTTCTAGTTGTTCTTATAAATTCTTTGTTTCTTTTTCTCTGTAATTTTGGTTTGTTAGAATTCTGTATTGGTGCCATTTGATTCCTTTCTTTTCCTCCATTGTGTGATTGCGTTACTGGTGAGTTTTTTGCTTACATGTGTTTTCATGATAGCGAATGTCATTCTTTCACTTCCAAGATTGAGCATCTCTTGTAGGGCTGGTGTGGTGGTAACAAATTCCGTCAGTATTTGCTTGTCTGGGAAAGACTTTATTTCTCCTTCATTTGTGAAGGTTAATGTTGCTGGATATTGAATTCTTGGCTAACAATTTTTTTTTTCCTTTTAGCACTTTGAATATGTCATCCTTTTGTCTCCTGGCCTGTAAGGTTTCTTTTGACATGTCCACTGTTAGCTTGATAGGGTTTCCTTTTAGGTGACTAGATGCTTTTCTCTTGTTGATTTTAGAATTTACTATTTCACATTTACTTTAGACTGTCTGATTATAATATGATATGGTGAAGTCCTTTGTGCGGTGTATTTGTCTGAGGATTGCTGAGCTTCCTGTATCTGAATGTCTAAATCTCTTGCTAGAGTTGGGAAGTTTTCATTTATTATTTTGTTAAATCAATTTTCTATACCTTTTGATCTTTCTTTACCCTCGGGAATACTGCTAATTTGTAAATTTGGTCACTTTATGTAGTCCCAAACATTTCAAAGGTTTTGTTCATTCTTTTCCTTTCTTTTTGTTTGAGTGGATCATTTCAAATGACCTGTCTTCAAGTTCTGACATTTTTTCCCTGCTTAGTCTAGTCTGTTGTTGAAGCGTTCAAATATATTTTATATTTCCTTTATTGAATTTTTCAGTTCCAGAATTATTTTTTGTACACATATCTTTTTGGTAAATTTCTCCTTCATGACCTGTATTGATTTTCTTAGTTCATTGTATTAATTTTCAGATTTTTCTTGCATTTCACTAAGTGTCTCTAAAATCAATATTTTGAATTCTTTATGTGGCATTTTGAAGATTTCCTTTTGGTTAAGATGGACTGCTGGAGAATTATTATGATCCTTTTGGGGTTTTACATTACCTTGCTTTTTCGTGTTTCCCATGTCTTTGCACTGACTTCTTTACATCTGGTGTAATAGCTGCTTCTTATTTTTGAGTTATTTTTGTTTGGGGGTACTTTTTCCTGAAGATGTGACTATTGGTTGGGTAGGGCCTTTTGGCTTTGCTTCTGGATGTGTATAGTAGTGAAGTCTCTGTATGATTTCTTTTGGCTATAAATAGCATTAGTGTTATCTGTGTTTCCTCAACGTTGTAGGGGTAGGGTACGATTGTTGGTGGAGGTTATGGTGAAATTGTGCTGGGTACTGGAATTCCAGATGGGCCCATCTTCGGGTTTCAGTGGTAGGCTATGTCTAATCTTGTAACCTTGGTTGGCATACACTTGTACCTGTGTTGAAGGTTCCTGGCTGGTCAATACTTGAGCCTCTGGTTGGCTTTCTTGGTTGTTGGTTGTAGTAGTGGCGTACCAGGCATGTGAGCAGGCTCTCGAGCTCCTGGGCAGCTGGCATGACTTGGGTGAAAGCCATAGTGGTGGTAAAATGTTCTTCTGGGTCCTAAGTGTTGTATGTGTGTTTGTGTTGGCAATGGTTGCAATGGGTTGTGTGGGCCAGCCTCCTGGCCAGTAGGTGGTGCTTGCAGGTAGGAGCTAGTTCAGGTGGTAGCAGTAAGTTGTTTATACTCAACCTGTCCCACAGGAGGAGTTCTTGGGTGTCCTAGGTGATAGTTTGTGTTGTTGACCCCCCAAGACCCTGGATCCCCTACTCTTTTTCTTGGGGTAGAGGGGAAAAAAACCAGGTGGAGCCAGACCAAGCAAGCTTGTGCTCAGGCCTCTCAATCCTGAATGCCTGCTTTGGTTGTGGTGGGTGGGGGCAGGGTGAACCTCCTGGCAGAACACGTGGGTGAGGGGCAATGTCTTTGTGCTGAGGTCCTGCCACTGGGAGAATGGGGAAATTCTTAGTGGCTACAGCTTTGACTGGAGGGTGGGGGACTTGCATCTTTCTTATGCCTCAGTCCTGGCGGGACTTGTTCTATCCTGGCTATCCCAGCTCACCCAACTCTTGTGTCAGACCCAGTAGTTTGAGCCTAGCCCACAACTAAGCCCTAGGCCACAGGAGCCCTTGCTGAGCTCAAGACCAATCCTCTATGGCAACTCTTGTCCGATTCAAGTCCTGGGGTCTGCACCCAGTTGCAGCACTGGTAACTACAGCCCATGCCATGCTCACTTCTCAGTTGTGGTTTCAGGAGCCCACACCCTTGCTCACACCACAGTTCTGCAAGCATCAGCTCACATTTCCTTAATGACTAGGACTGGTGCTTCTGGTTATCAGGACCACACACAGTCTTGTTAAGAGCTATGAATGAGAATGGCACCTTGCTGTAGCTCCTTAGGTTTCAAAAAGAACATGGGACCCAGGGCATATTGCCTCCTTGGAGCAGTTTATTCTCACAGTCTCCTGGGTGCTTCCTAAGTTAGATTTGGGGCTTGGGAGGGTTAAGGTGCTCTCCTGTGGCCTGAATTTGTACAATTCCTGAGTGTACTACAGATTGACACTCTCTCACCTTCTCCCATATTGGTAGTCACGCCTGGTTCCCTACCAGTCTTGGCCATGCAGGCTGCCTGTTTTCCTTCTCCATCCTAGTATTTTATAGTTTTCTGTCACTTTTCTGTTGAACTCAGGTGTTGCCTCTTGGGCAGTATTTTCAAAGTATGATCGTCTACACAGTATTTTGGTTCTTCTAAGTATATGAGGCGTACTTGAACTTCTAGTCAGCCATCTTGAAAAAAAACTTATTTTTTAGCATTCTGCCTATATACCAAATCTATCTAAACTTAAAATTGCCTTTTATAGAAGATATTTTAGATTAGGAAAAATTCCATGATTTGAGAGCAACTGCAATAAGAAATAAACTTTAGTACCCATGGACTGGGTGTTAGAAGCACAGATATTTTAAGAGCCACAGATTGTCAAATCAAGACTCCTCATGTCTTCACTGCAACTTCTTGTATAATTAGATCCTTTATTTTTATGTTACAAGTCACACTACTGGGCTTAATTTATTTTGGCTGTTTATGAGGTTGAATAAAAATAAGCAGCCTAGTATATGATTTGTGAAATATAGGTTGAATTTTGGTAATAATTATGCCACCACATGTTTGGCAGCTTGAGTGTTTTTGCATCCATTTTTCTATTTTGTCTTTACTTTATCCCAGAAGATAGGCAGGGAAGATTGTTTTATCCCCTCTTCCTTTGCTTTATAGATAAGGAAACTGAAGATTAGAGAAGTGGAGTATCATAGCCAAGCTGAAGGAGATAGATTTTGATCTGTTTGTCTTGCTTTGACTACTAGGTTTCCATTTTAAGAAATGTAGATCCAAATAAAATGAACAAATTCACAGTCCTGTTAACCAGTAATGATAAGGATTTTAAAATGACAAAGTTGATGAGTATTTTGTATTAATCAAATTTTCATTGAAACACAGGGATAATATTAATACATGGAACAATTGTAATATTATACTAGCATTTTCCTAGAATATTTATATAGTTTTTTAAATGTTTAAAGCTTTATGAAAAATTTGATTCATAATATTATAAATGGCTACTGTCTAATACAGAAACAGAACTTTTTTTGTCAACAGAGAGAAGAAAATTTATAGCCAAGTATTGATATCAAAGTTAATTTGGTTAAATTGATATTTAAAGAAAAATAACTTTCTTTTAAAAAGTGACATTAATGAGCATTAGGTTTCATTTCTAATTACTCCCTTACTTTCCATGATGTAGAATTACCCTGATGGTATTCCACATCTTGAATCTTTGTAGGGTTTCCCGTCTCTGAAAATTTTTCTGCTAATCTATTAGAACCAAATGCTGGGAGACTTTTCCATTGGGTGTGTTACTATCATTAGACACATAGTGCCATCTTCTTTTGTCTCCTCATTCTGTGCACTTACATAGCATACATTATTAAAGTAGAATAAGATGTTTCAGGGAGAAATTGATTTTTTAGACAAATAGCATTTCTGTTTACTAAATCTGTGGCACTCAGGTAAATATTTTAAGGAATACTTACACTTTTGAACACCAGCCAGACTATACCAGATGGACACTTTCAGGTTTTCATCCAGAAACCTTCTGGTATGTGACAGATTGTTTGCATTATTCTCTAACAAGTGTTAAAATAATTCTGTTTCTCTTCATTTGTTCATTGACTTCACTAGTTAATTTAGAAGGAAGGATTGTTAAATTATTTAAGTTAACTAAAGCCAAATTTTCTACTCTATAATTTTCCTACTTTATTCTTTTTGTCTTCTTGAAAGGTCATTTTCAATTTAATGGGTTTTTTTGGGGGGGGGGTTGCTTCTTAGTTGGTTTCCTTCTGTAGATTCTTCTTCTCTTTCTCTTCTAACCTTCAGACAACTGGTATTTTCTCACCTTTAGCAATTCTTCCTTTGATATATCTTTCAACTTCTCCTCTTTATTCAGTCACTCTGCTGTTATCTGGCTATTCATTCCTTCTCATAAGATTTAGTTTGCTTCCTCCTCCAAACCATTCATATCACTCTTCTTTTATTATGTTTTTCCTCTGCTCATAAGCCTTCCTTGATTTAGTTTTCTTTTTCAGGAAGAATGGCTGTACTTTCAGTTCTTGTTCTATATACATGCCTGTGCTGACTCAGTCTTATGGTTTCACAAAAATTATGATTCCCAAAGTATTATGAGCCAAATCGCTCCACTAAGCAGAATCCCCCTGTTTCAGCTGCCTATTGGCTTGTTAGTCATATCTGTCACTCAAGGCTAATATATCTAATATTACAGCCTCTGTGCTCCTCTCATGTTTTTTATGTCAGTAGTCTCTTGTGAGGCAGAACTGCAATTATACATATGTAAGTCTAGAATAATAATTTCTCTGGATGCACTTGTGAAAGGGTATGCAATTAGTGGTAGGCAGTGGTGAACATAACTCAAGTGTCAAATTTATATTCTTATCAGTAGAAAATGATAATTCATTAAACAAATATAGAATGTTTTTAATATTTAGTACTTTACAAGATTGCCGCATGTTGCTATTGGGGATACATACAGCAGTTAATAGAAGAGATAAAATCCTTGCCATCATGAAGCTCACTTTCTAGTGTGGGAAAACAGATAGTAAACAAGAATGTATTTAATATATTGTGAGATATACAGCATTTCACATTTCTGATTTCTATTAGATATTTGGAAGTATCCTTTAAAAAATAGTTTTGTAATTTACATACTATAAAATTAATCTTAAGTATACCATTAAATAATTTTTAGTAAATTTACAGAGTAGTGCTAACATCGCCACATCCAGCTTCAGAATATTTTTGTCATCCCACAAAGCTCCATTGTGCCCATTTACAATCAATCCCCACTTCCACCATGTCCCAAATAACCATTAATCTGCTTCTGTCTCTGTAGATTTACCTTTTCTGGGCATTTCATTTAAATTGAATAATAGTGTTTTGCCTCTGGCTTCTTTCTTTTTTTTTTTAATAATAAAACTATTGCATTTATCTTTGGATTGATTTTTTTATTGGGTGTGGATGTACAACATGATGTTTTAACATACATTTACATGGTGAAAAGATTACTACTGTCAAGCAAATTAACATAATCATCTTGCATAGTTACCTTTTTCATTTTTTTGTGATAAGAGTACCTAAAATATACTCTTAGTAAATTTCCAGCATAAAGTACAGTATCATTAACTATAATCCTCATGTTGTACGTTAGATCTCAAGATTTATTCCTCCTACATAACTACAACTTTGTATTCTTTGACCTACATCTTCCCATTTTTCCCACCTCTAGTAACCATGTTCTACTGTTTCTATGTATATGACTTCTTAAATATTCCACATATAAGTGAGATTATACAGTATTTTTCTTTATTTATTTTTCTTTCTTTTACTTTTTGGTTTATTTTACTTAGTATAATGTCCTCTAGGTTCATCTATGTTGGCCTGTTTCGCCTATCATGATTTTGAGGTTTATTCATGTAGTATGAATCAGAAGTTCATTTCCACTTATTGCTGAATTGTATTTCATTCTATGGATACACATTTTGTTTGTCCATTTGACAATTAATGGACATTTGGATTATTTTTACTTGTCAGTTATTATGAATAATACTGCTGTGAATATTTGTGTACAAGTCTTTGTCTGAACATATGTGTTAATTTTGAGGAGGTAGATAAGAGTAGTATTTCTGACATCAGATAAAGGACTGATAACAAGAATCTATTTAGAACTCAGGCAAATCAGCAAGAAAAAATCAAACAACCCTATCAAAAAGTGGGCAAATGACATGAATAGAAATTTCTCAAAAGAAGATATAAGAATGGCTAACAAACATATGAAAAAATGCTCAACATCCCTAATCATTAGGGAAATGCAAATCAAAACCACAATGAGGTATCACTTAACTCCAGTGAGAATGGCCTTTATCAAAAAGTCCCAAAACAACACGTGTTGGCGTGGATGTGGAGAGACAGGAACACTCATACACTGCTGGTGGGACTGCAAACTAGTGCAACCCCTGTGGAAAGCATTATGGAGATATCTTAAACAGATTCAAGTAGACCTACCATTTGATCCAGCAATCCCATTATTGAGCATATACCCAAAGGAAAAAAGGTCATTCTATAACAAAGACACATGTACCTGAATGTTTATAGCAGCACAATTCACAATAGCAAAGATGTGGAAACAACCCAAATGCCCATCAATACATGATTGGATTAGTAAACTGTGGTATATGTATACCATGGAATATTACTCAGCTATAAGAAATAACAGAGATACGACATTTCTATGGTTCTCCTGGAGAGAGTTGGAACCCATTATATTAAGTGAAGTGTCCCAAGAATGGAAAAACAAGCATCACATGTACTCACCAGAAAATTGGTTTCCCTGATCATCACCTAAATTCACATCTGGGAACGATACCAATCGGATATCAGACTGAGGTGGGGGGTGGGGGGTGGGGGGTGGGGGGAGGGGATGGGTGTATGCCTACATGATGAATACATTGCGCACCGTTTGGGGAATGGTCACGCTTGCAGGTGCTGACTTGGGGAGGAGGGAGTGCGAGGAGGGGATGGGTATATACCTACATGATGAGTGCAATGCGCACTGTCTGGGGAACGGACACGCCTGGGGCTTTGACTTGGGGGGACAGGCGGTACATGGGCAACGTATGTAACCTGAAATTGTGTATCCCCCATAATAAGATGAAATAAAAAAAAAAAAGAGTAGTATTTCTGGATCATATGGTAAATTTATTTTTAAAGAAACTGCCAGACTGCTTTCCAAAATGGCTGTACCACTTTACATTTTTACCAGTAATGTGTGAGGGTTCCATTTCTTCCACATCTCTGGCAGTGCTGATTACAGTATACCTTTTTCCCCCAATCATTGCCATTCTATATGTGAGAAATGGTATATCATTGTAGCTTTGATTTGTGTTTTTCTAATGGCTTATGATGTTCAGCATCTTTTCAGTTGTTTTTTTGCCATTCATGCATCTTCTTTGGTGAAATGATTATTCACATCTTTAACCCATTCTTTTCATTAGGTTGTTTGCCCTCTCATGGAGTTATAAAAGTTCTTTATATTTTCTGGATGTAAGTGCTTTTTTAGATGTATGATTAGAAAATATTTTTTTATAGTATGTGGCTGTTCTTTTTCACTTTATTAATGTACCTTTTGAAGTGGAAAATTTTGAAATTTTGATTAAAGTTTATCCATTTTTTCTTTTATGTATTGTGTATTTGGTATTATACTTAAGAACTCTTTGCCTAACCCACGGTCACTCTGTGTTTTCTTATAAGGGTTTTATAATTACAGCTTTTATATTTAGACCTGTGCTTCATTTTGAGTTCATTTCTGTATATGGTATGAGGTAAAGTCTAAATTAGTCTTTTGGCATGTAGGTGTTCAATTGTTTCAACATCGTTTGTTGAAGACTATCCTTTCCCCCGTTGAGTTGTCTTGGCACAATTGTCAAAAATCACTTGATCAAAAATAAGGGAAAATTTTTGGATTCTCAATTCTGTTTAATTGAAGTGTCTTTCCATCTTTATGCCAATGCCACATTGTTTTGTTTACTATAGTTTTATAGTAAATATGGAAAGTATAGTTTCATAGTAATTATGAAATCAGTTAGCAAGTATGAGTCCTTCAACTTTGTATTCCTTTTCAAACTTGTTTTAGCTTTTCTGGGTCCTTTACACTTACATATAAATTTTAGCATTAGCTTGTCAAAGAATTTGGGAGACATAATTAATTTTTACAGTATAATTGGCAATTTTTTAATGTCATAGTGATGTTACACTGAGTAATATCTTAGATTCAGGAAAATACAGTAAAATATCAGATGATAAATACAAAGAAAAGAAATAATGCAATGAGAGGAATAGGAAATTCTAGGGTTGATGTTGTGTTTCTATTTTATAAACAGAGTAGGCAGGGAAGGCCTTTATGATATGGTGACTTTTGAGCTGATACCTGAAGAAAGTAAGGAATTGAAACTTAGTGATTACTGGAGAAAGTGATCCAGGCAGAGGAAGATCAAGTTCAAAGGCTTTGAGTTAGGAGTACATCGGACTTTTTCCAGGAACAAAGATGAGATTATATGTAGGTGTAGGGAACCTGTAGGGGAGAGAGTGGTAATAAGGTAAGAGCTACTTTAACTAGACTTTATGAATCCTATTTCTCTAAAAGTTACATGAAATGAAAGTCCTTGAGTATTTATTGTAGGGAGAGTATGACTCTTCCAAAGACAGTGCAAGCATTACATGATATAACTTATTCCCTTATCCATCTTGGTTCACTCTTTGATCTTATTAAATCTCTGCTCTGTTCAGAATGTTATGTATGAAATGGCTTCACAATTTTGATAGAGAAGAACTAGGATTTTTAAAAATGTTGTCCAATCCTCACTTCTTACGGGGAAAAAACTCAAGCATAATCTTGCTTAGTCCATACAGCTATTAGAAGCATGAAGCATATTCTTGCAACAAAAGATTTCAAAGTATATTTTATGGAAATTATGAAAACTTACAATTTATACTGAAATAGAAGTTCCTCTGCTAATATCTAAAGGGCTGTTATTTAGTTCCTTGATCTTGGTATTAAAGTGATTCTCTCTACTTTTCACATCTATTCAAATTTTATGAGGTACTGTAGCATTCTTTTGTGTGAACTTTTACTTCTTATTTCCTCGTTTTCATGGGGACTTAGAATAAGATTCTTGCCATGGAACACAGCTATATTCCTAGATTGATACAGAGAATATCTAGTTCACTCTAATTGGAAGAATGGTTTACACTGCTTTTCTTTCTCAGAGCTTAAATAAATCCGTGTATGTTCTCAGTCAAGATTTTTTATGAAAACTCAGGAGGCTTGCAGGGGAATACTGTTATTAGGCAAGGAGACAATTAGATCCACTGAGACCTGTGGCTCAGAGAACATTTGCTAATGCCTAGCACCTTTTTTAAAATCATATTCTTTCTTATACATGCTTTGATCTCTTCTAGGTTCTAATTCTTTTCAGTTACAGGTCTCTGCAAGTATATGCAGAGTATATAAATATTCCTTCCTTTATGTAATAGCTTCATAAATTGACCTCAATTTTAAATACATTAGTTAACTTGCTTTTAAAAGAAGTTATTTGCTGAACTCTCTTGTAAAACATGTCATAATGTTTGTTTCTTTTATCAATGTCTCTAAAGTTTTGCATAAGCTTTGTACTTCTGTGACTGTCTTTGGACTTCTCTCACTCTGATTACTAATAGTGAATGTGACAGGATGGTAGTGTTCTTTATCCCTCCTCTTGGTTAGCCATTGTGTCCATATTTTTTCTTGAACTTAGGCATGAAAAGAAATATTCAAATTGAGTCTTGCTGTATAAAAAGGATAACACATCATGAGCAAGTACTGTTTATCCTAGGAATACAAACTTGGTTTGACATTTAAAAATCAATATAGACTTCTGCTGCTGTGCAAGACAGAGAAAGTGGGAGTATATGTATCTTCTCACCTGAATAACAGCAACATCATAGACAAAATATATGAAATATATGAAAGGTTTTAAAGAATCCTTGGACAACATACAAAGGATAGTGATCCTGAAGAGAAAGAAAAGAAGGTGAGCCCTAAGATCCCCTCAGCTTACTGCCTTGAGAGATTTTCCCACATTGCATTGTAGGGAAATGGACTTCAGGTGGAATCCAGTGTACTCCTCGAACTAAGGAGACAGAACTGAGATTCTGGTGAGAATAAGGCAGCTAGAATTAGCAGGACACAGTACTGAAGTGGAAAGTTGCAAGACAGGGTACCTAGAGATCTGTAGAGGGTATCCTCTGTGTATTCAGCAGAGTGTTGATCAGTGCATGTGTATGAGGAAACTACCTAAGGCTAGGGAAAAACTCATTAGAATGGATTATGGTACAGTATAGATTGGCCCTTATACTGTGCTGGAAGTAATGTCTCTTCCTACCAACCACATTGAAAAAAGCTCATAATTCACAGAGCATTAGGTAGAATACTCAGGAAGGTCTTGCCTCAGTAGTAGGGAATTGTTAGTACTAGACTGAGCACTATAAATCATAAAGCAGCTCATAAAAGCAAGACCAAAAAGGATCAAACTATTTGCAAATGGCTTAACTGCATATCAGAATAAAACTGAAGAATATATATGGAAATTTAGAACAGCACCTAAATATGATCTGAAAGAAGGACAACAATCAATAATTTGAAATCAACCCTGAACTGACACAGATGTTAGGATTTGCAAACAAGGACAGTAAAATGGTCATTATTAACTGTATTCAGTATGTCCAAAAAGTTAAGAAGAGGAATGGATGACGTAGATGACACTCAGGTTGACTTTCTAAAGATGTAAACTATATCTGGGATGAAATATACACTGGATGGGATTAATGGAGGATTGAAGGTAGAAGAATAAAAGATAATGCACTTATAGCAAAAGAAACTCTACAAAATTAAACTCAAAAGAGAAAAAATAAGCCAAAACAATGAAAAGAGCATCAATTAACTGTCAGACAACTTTAGGCAGCCTAATACACATGTAATTTTGAGTCTACAGATATGGACAGGAGATAGAGAAAATATTTAAAGAAATATTGGCTGAAAAATATGTTCAAATTTAATGAAAACTATAAATCGACAGATGAAAGAAGTTCAATGAACCTCAAGCAAAAGAAAGAATACACAGCATAATCAAAAATGATACATGATAATCAGTTTACTCAAAGGCAGTGATAAAAAGAGTCAAAAATAAGGATAACAACAGATTTCTCATAAGAAACAATGTAAATGAGAAGGCAGTGGAGCAAAATCTGAAAGAAAAACTTAGAATTCTATACTCAGCAAATTATCTTTCAAAAATGAAGGCAGGCCGGGCGCGGTGGCTCACGCCTGTAATCCTAGCACTCTGGGAGGCCGAGGCGGGTGGATTGCTCAAGGTCAGGAGTTCGAGACCAGCCTGAGCGAGACCCCGTCTCTACTAAAAATAGAAAGACATTATATGGACAACTAAAAATCTATATAGAAAAAATTAGCCGGGCATAGTGGCGCATGCCTGTAGTCCCAGCTACTCGGGAGGCTGAGGCAGTAGGATCGCTTAAGCCGAGGAGTCTGAGGTTGCTGTGAGCTAAGCTGACGCCACGGCACTCACTCTAGCCTGGGCAACAAAGTGAGACTCTGTCTCAACAAAAAAAAAAAAAAAAAAAAAAAATGAAGGCAAAGTAAAGACGTTTCAGACATACAAAATCTAAAAGAATGTGTCACTAGCAGACCCGAACTACAAGAAATGCTCTAAAGGAATTTCTTCAAGTAGAAGAAATCAATAACATTAAAAGAATTCACCTCGTACAAAGTATGTTCTTTGGCTGCAGTGGAATTAGAAATAAATAATAGAAAACATCTGGAAAATTCCAAAATATTTAGAATGTACATACTTCTAAAGAATCCATGAGTCAAAAAAGAAATAAAGGAAACTAAAATGTATTTGACCTGAATAAAAATGAAAACTGTGTATATTAGAATATGTAGGATCCAGCTAAAGCAGTATTTAGAGGGAAATTTATAGTCTAAATGTCTGTTGGAATAGAATGATGTCAGTGACCGCAGAATCCACCTTAACAAAATGGAAAAAGAAGGACAAATGAATTCCAAAGTAAATAGAAGAAGGGAAATAGTAAAGATCAGAGCAAAAATCAGTGAAACAGAAAAACTAAATGAGGGGAGGGAGAATGTAAGCAAGAATATGAGGAAATATGAACAACTGTAAGCCACTAAGTATTTTTATTTGTGCAAATTTATGGGGTACATGTGCAATTTTGTTACATGCATAGATTGTGTAGTGGGCAAGTCAGGGCTTTTAGGTTGTCTATCACCTGAATAATGTACATTGTGCTCATTAACTAATTTTTCATCATCATCTGCCCACTTCCCACCCCCTCACCCTTCCAAGTCTCCATTATCCAACATTCCACTCTCTTCATCTATGTTTACACATTTTTTAGCTCTCACTTACTAGTGGGAACGTGGCAATATTTGACTTTTTATGCCTGTATGCCAGTAAATTTGACAAATTAAATGAAATGCACAAATTCCTTGAAAGACATGAATTACTAAGGCTCACTGAAGAAGAAATAGATAATCTCAATAGCCAAATATCTATTAAGTAAAATTAATTTTTGAACACCTGTCACAAGGAAAACTTTAGTCTCAGATGGCTTCCTGGTAGAATTTTACATGATATATATGGACGAGATTGTGGTAAATCTATACAAACTCCTGAAAATTGAACATAGAATCAAACATTTTAGGGGTTAATTTCTTTTTATAAATTTTTTTATTTCAGTATATTATGGGGGTACAAAAGTTTAGGTTATGTATATTGCCCTTGCCCCCCTTCCCCCCCAAATCAGAGCTTCAGGCGTTTCCATCTTGGGGATTAATTTTTAAATGTAGAAATATTTAATTCACAAAGATTGTATATATTCAAGGTGTACAACATGATTTATATATACATTGTGTAATAATTATCACAATCAAATTAATTAACACATTTATCATCACACATACTGCAAATTAGGTCCCAAGAACTTGTTCATCGTATAACTGAATGTTTGTATCCTTTGATCAGATCTCCCCATTTTCCCCACACCACAGCCCCTGGCAACCACCATTCTACTGTTTCTGTGAGTTTGACTTTTTTTAGATTCCACATATGAGGGAGATAATACAGTGTTTGTCTTTATGTGTTTGGCATATTTTACGTAGCATAAAATTCTACAGGTTCATCCACGTTGTTGCAAATGGCTGTATCTTCTTTTGTGTGGCTGAGTAATACTTTATATATACACCACATTTGCTTTATCCATTCATCTAACAATACTCAAGTTGTTTCCACATCTTGACTATTGTGGATGATCATGGAGGTACAAATATCTCTTTTAGGTATGATTTCATTTCCTTTGGATATATACCCAGAAGTGGGATTGGTGGTGGATCATATGGTAGTTCTGTTTCAATTTTTTTTTTTTTGAGACAGAGTTTCACTCTGTTGCCCAGGCTAGAGTGCCATGGCGTCAGCCTAGCTCACAGCAACCTCAAACTCCTGGGCTCAAGCAATCCTACTGCCTCAGCCTCCCAAGTAGCTGGGACTACAGGCATGTGCCACCATGCCTGGCTAATTTTTTCTCTATATATTTTTAGCTGTCTGAATAATTTCTTTCTATTTTTAGTAGAGATGGGGTCTCGCTCTTGCTCAGGCTGCTCTTGAACTACTGACCTTGGGTAATCCACCTGCCTCGGCCTCCCAAAGTGCTAGGATTACAGGCATGAGCCACCGCGCCCAGCCTTGTTTTAATTTTTTAAGGAACCTTTTTATTGTTTTCCGTAATGATGATATTAATTTGCATTCTTACTAATAGCATACAAGGATTCCCTCTTCTCTACGCCCTTGCCAACACTTGTTACCTCTTTCTGATAATAGCCAACCTAACAGTTGTGAGGTAATACCTCATTTTGATTTTGATTTGTATTTTTCTGATTAGTGATGATTAGTGATGTTGAGCACCTTTTCACACACTTGTTGGCCATATGTATGCCATCTTTGGAAAAATTTCTGTAGCTGAGTATCATAAAAGGCACCAGATACTTGGGATTTTGAAGCAGGAGGATTGCTCGAGCCCAGGATTTCTGGACTGTAGTGCACTATGCTGTTTGAGTGTTCACACTAAGTTTTTGTGTCAGTATGGTGACCTCCTGGGAGTTGGGGACCACCAGATTGCCTAAGAAAGTGTATTATCTCAGGTCAGAAACTTAACAGGTCAAAAGTCCCATGATGATCAGAACCAAACATGTACAATTCTTTTTTTCTATAACCTTATATGGGAGTGAGGCAGAATTTTACCTCTTCCTTTTTTTAAAAAATTTTTTTTGTACATATTTATGGGGTACGTGTCATATTTTGATATATGCATACATTATGAATAATCAAATCAGGGTATTCAGGATAATCCATCACCTCAAACACTTACCATTTCTTTGTATTTAAAACATTTTATAACTTTGCCACACCCAAATCATGATTTGAGGCGTGCCTTTTCCTCCCTATAATGCTCACTGCATCCATTAGTTGTGCGTTTACCCACCTCCAACCCCCTAATCCCTGAAGAATATTACTACCATGTGAGCACTGTAGTGTTGATCAGTTAGTGCCAATTTGATGTTGAGTACATGTGGAGCCTATACTTCCTTGATAACATGTAACCAAAATGTTTGTACCCCCATAATATCCTGAAATAAATAAATTAAAAAAATTTTATATCCTCTGCCTATTTTGAAATATACAGTATATTGTTGATAACTACAGTCACACTACTATGCTATTTTTTTTTTAATTAAAAAAAAATTTTTTTTGAGACAGAGTCTTGCTCTGTTGCCTGGGCTAGAGTGCCGTGGCATCAGGCTAGCTCACAACAACCTCAAACTCCTGGGCTCAAGCAATCCTTCCGCCTTAGCCCCCCGTGTAGCTGGGACTACAGGCATGCACCACCATGCCCGGCTGATTTTTTCTGTATATTTTTTTAGTTGTCCAGCTAATTTCTTTTTTTTTTTTTTTTTTTTTTTTTTTTTTTTTTTTGAGACAGAGTCTCACTCTCTTGCCCAGGCTAGAGTGAGTGCCGTGGCGTCAGTCTAGCTCACAGCAACCTCAAACTCCTGGGCTTAAGCGATCCTACTGCCTCAGCCTCCCGAGTAGCTGGGACTACAGGCATGCGCCACCATGCCCGGCTAATTTTTTGTATATATATATTTTAGTTGTCCATATAATTTCTTTCTATTTTTAGTAGAGACGAGGTCTCACTCTTGCTCAGGCTGGTCTTGAACTCCTGACCTCGAGCGATCCACCCGCCTCGGCCTCCCAGAGTGCTAGGATTACAGGCGTGAGCCACCGCGCCCGGCCTAATTTCTTTCTATTTTTAGTAGAGACGGGGGTCTCACTCTTGCTCAGGCTGGTCTTGAACTCCTGACCTTGAGCGATCCTCCCGCCTTGGCCTCCTTGAGTGCGAGGATTACAGGCATGAGCCACCATGCCCAGCCTACTATGCTATTGAACACTATACCTTATTCCTTCTATCTAACTGTGTATCTGTATCTATTAACCATCCTCTCTTCACCCCCTGCCCATCCCCACCTCTCCTAGCCTCTGGTAACTATCAGAGTACTCTCTTACTGCAAGCCTCTAAACCTCACTTGGGTGAAGCAAAGACATAAAATATAACCAAAACGTTTATACCCTTATAATATCCTGAAATAAATAAATAAATAAAATTCATTTAATAAACCAGACATAAAATGTAACCAAAACGTTTGTACCCTCATAATATCCTGAAATAAATAAATAAATAATAAAATAAAATAAATAAAATTCAAATTTATTTAGTAAACCAGAGGTGTATTGTCCCTATCAGGTACTGTGGCAGTCCTCTAATATTTTTTTAAGCTAATCTTTTTAAAACTTTTTTTTTCTATTTTATGCCAGTGCAGTATATTTTTGTTTCCTGTGCATTCTATTTTATGCTTATTTTTATTATGTATCCATCTACTTTATATGTTATCACTCCCCAGTCCCCAAGTATTTGAACTTTGAACCTTTGATTCACTATTTCGAATAGCATACATATGTGAGCAACATTGGTCTGATTCAGTTTCTATTATGTTCAACTGACATTTACTGAAAACCTACCATATGTGTAGACTTTCCCTGTGTGAGGACCCAAGAATATAAGGAGAAATGACCTATGATCTTTATCCTAGAGAATATAAAGTGTGGTGGAAGAGGTAGAGAAATAAACAGATAAAAATTATGCAGGTAGAATCTAAAGTAAAACCCAAATATGTCCATTCCTTCCTCCCCCTCATAAATCCTTTTAATACTGTCGTATAAATTTGTGACATAGTCTCCAAGAATGATAAATTCCATTGAAATTCACATTCAAATGTGAAGATGAGTTTGGCTACTATAAATGCCATGTCTAGAATGCAGATATGACAGATTCAGCCCCCACCCCCACCCCCACACACTATCCTCGCCCAGTTATGGAATGACATTATCCTGGTATAGTGTTTCTTAGGCCCCTTCCCATCCTTACTGTAATAGAATAGCTTTGGAGATTTTAAAGTAAGCCTTGTTACAGTTTCCATTGCTTTTCTGAATGCTTTGAATAATCGTATTCTTTTGGATTTTTTCTCTTGACATTATACTAGAGCTGTTCTTTCTGCCTTGCATCTTACATGTTTTGTATTTTAAAATGCATTTTATTGTATAAATATTTATAAGAAGGAGATTAAACTACATAGTATAAAAACAATACACATTTACATAGAACTCTATATTTTTTCACTCTAAGTTCAGGCTTATATCTTACAAGAGAAGATGTTAAATAAGTATACTGAAGTAGTGCACACCTAGAGACTTAAGTTCTGGGAAAAGTGTCATTATGGGAGCAGTATGCTGCCCTGATCCTAAGGTCCTGGAGCCTGGAAATCCATTTCCTAGCAACCACATACTAACTATGTCCATTCTCCAGACAACATTCTCCACTTTCTAGTCCATTCTGTCTTTCTTGGTGTTTCATATTTTTCAGGCATAGAGATTATAATGTTTTAGCAAAGATTGTTTATCGTTGTGATTGCCTTCTCTAAGGGCCACATGACAAAGGATATGTGTATTCTTGATTACTTTGTTTCCTTACAGTCTCTTTATCACAATACTGATATTCTGCAATTGAATATACATTGATAGGATTGATATGTTGAATCTGTAATACGTGTTTCTTTTTTTACATTGATAAATATTTAGAAATTCTATTGATAAAAAAGAATACATTCTAGAAATCTATCATCCCTGAACTTTTAAAATTCAGTTTAATACATGAATAATGGTAACTGGTAGTTATATTTTTAAATTACCATGTATTGATCATTTGATTGATCTTATTTAATCCTATGAGGGAGGTACAATTATTATTCCATTTTTAGAGAAGGATACCGAGGCACAAAGAGGTTAGATAACCTGCCTAAGGTCAACTTTTATTACTAACAATTTATGGTTTACAACAGTGACTTTAAAGTTTTTTGAATGTAGCCCAGAGCAAAAAATACATTTTACATTACAGCCCAATCCATATACATATTAATGTACATGTATGTGATATGTGTGTATATAAATATACACACAGACACACAGATATACTGAAACACATACTGCTTGATAAAACAACACTTACTCCATACAGTATATTCTATTGTCTATTCTGGTATATTTTAGAATAATTCCATTCATTTGGAAAAATCAGCTGACTTATTAACCTCTCACATCTGTAATAAAAAGCCTAAATTATAACTGTCTGACAGAGGAGTTGCCAGCTTTTAGTTTTTGTTTAAACAGACTCAAGTATCGGATGTTTTTTAGCAGTTTAATCAGTGCCACCTACAAAGTTTATTTAATGTTTAATGAAGAGGCATAGTACTTAGTAATAAAGCTCCAAGATGTTACTAGTGCATTGAGGTTCTGTTCATCATTCACATTGCTGGGCTGAAAAGGTGGAGGCCAGGTTACCAACAAAACTACCAAAGAACTGAAGCATGGAATCTGCAGTTATGGGATGCAGATGGAATAATTATTTAGGACTCAATAAAGCAAATAGGATGGCTGAACCATTTATGACTTTAAGCAATAGCAGGAAACAAACCATTATTAGGTCTACAGCAAAAAAGGCTTTGTGATCAGCCTTCATTTGTTGAGCTCTTATTCCTCCAAAGTCTGAGTTTGACAGTTGGAGAAAGGGGTGGAATGGAGTATGGAGAATGCACATAAGTGTAACACATGGTTCCAGAATTCCAAGTGCTTACAGAGTTTGGGAGAGGAAAGGTTCATACAGGAGAGGTGATAAAGGACAATAAAAGATTCTATCTACTCCTTAATGACAAGTAAAGACAGTGAGTGATACCGCCCTTTTTGAAAGTTGGAAATTGGTGAGGGTAGTTCAGGAAGGATGATCAGGAAGAGAAAGTACATCTAAAAGATTGAAATATTACAAGAAAGTAGGGACATAATGGGAAGAAGGGTGTTTCAACCTAGAGAAAATGGACAGAGTGTCCATTCTCAGAATGTCAGGCATTGGTCCTATAGAATAGGACCAACTTAGTACATCCGTTTATTTCACTATTTATTCTCTCATCAAGTATTGTTGAACTCTTATTTGCAAGACTGCATGCAGGATTTTTTCTTAAATATCTGTAACTCCTTTTCCTTTCTCATTCTCTGCATACATAATCCTTCAATAAACCCCATTATTTCTATTGATATATCCATACTGTATCTTGAGTGTTTCAATTTTTGTCCATCTCTACTTCTTATTCATTTGATTCTTGGCAGGAGTGGTGGTGGGGATGCTGTGTAATGCCTAAATGAAAGAAGAGAAGAAAGGAGAAATTGGATGTGTGTGGCATTTTCATTTTCCCTTTCCCTTTGTTCTTTATGCAACAGGAACCGTGATCTCTTTAAAATGCACCTGAGATCATTGTGTCCCTTTAGTGGTCATCATTTCAGTTGTTCTGATCACATTTTAGAATAAGAGCCAACCCCTGGCTGTGATCCCTGCCTGTACCTCTTTTCTACTTGCCCATTTCCCAAGTACTAAACTGTTTCTTACCTGGGATCTTTTTGCATGCTGATTCTGCTACCTGGAATATTCATCCCCTGGCTCTTCACTTTCTGACTCCTCAAATGTTGCTTCATCTGAGAGGCTTTCCCTGGCAGTCTGATAGAAGTAGGTCCCTGAGTATTTGTTATCACAGTACTATGTGGATTACCTTCAGTGATCTTTTGTGTTTATAATTTATCTATCATTGTTTCTCTTGCTAATATGTAAATTCTCTGAAGACTAATACTGATATGTTTTGTTTATCTCTGTGTACCCAGTGCTTGACAGTACACCCTGAACATATGAATACATTTGTTCATTTACCTAATAAATATTATGACTAACATAAAAATACACAGTATCTATTGAATAAATGAATGAATGTGTTTGCATTGAACTTAAAGGTTATCTATTGTATATTACATAAAATAAGCAAATTATAGAGCAGTATATGTAAGGGAAAATGTTGGTTATATGTTACTATCTATTAGAAAAAAAAATACATAGTGTTGCACATGTATAGACAAAAACTGGAAGCATATATACACATAAAACCATTAGTGTTGGTTTCTATGGAAGTGAGATAAGGAGTAAAGGTGGGAGGGGCACACTCAAAAAATAGAGGCCTTTGAACTTTAATTCTACATTATTTGGGTTTTAAAATGAGAGTATATTATTATTATTTTTTTTTTTGAGACAGAGTCTCGCTTTGTTGCCTGGGCTAGAGTGAGTGCCGTGGCATCAGCCTAGCTCACAGCAACCTCAAACTCCTGGGCTTAAGGGATCCTACTGCCTCAGCCTCCCGAGTAGCTGGGACTACAGGCATGCACCACCATGCCCGGCTAATTTTTTCTATATATATTTTAGTTGGCCATATAATTTCTTTCTATTTTTAGTAGAGACGGGGTCTCGCTCTTGCTCAGGCTGGTCTTGAACTCCTGACCTTGAGCGGTCCACCCGCCTCGGCCTCCCAGAGTGCTAGGATTACAGGCGTGAGCCACCGCGCCCGGACGAGAATATATTATTTTTAAAATAAAAAGGTAAAAAAGAAATAAAACACCAGAAAGAAATACACTGAAACAGTACCAGTGAACTGCCTCATTTTAGAAATGAGACCTGGAAAAGACCACATTCCCCATGGCTCTCAGCTGTTATGCTGGT
This sequence comes from Eulemur rufifrons, assembly GCF_041146395.1. NCBI lineage: Eukaryota > Metazoa > Chordata > Mammalia > Primates > Lemuridae > Eulemur > Eulemur rufifrons. The sequence goes on from NC_090989.1 coordinate 155,650,820, forward strand.
AGATGCTTCAGTGCTACACTGGCTACATCAAATGCACCTCCCTAACTCATTCCTCTTCATGTGGAAAAATATCTGGTTAGATATGAGGCCCAGTAAGAATAGTGTTTGGTAGCTTTTTCACTAAATCAAATTAGAATCCCTACGGTGGCCATTGACAAGAAGAGAACATTGGAAGATAAAAAATATTTGCTTAAAATAAAACAGACTGGAGAGATATTTTTCTTTTCTTTTTTTAATTTCAAAATATTATGGGGGTACAAATGTTGAGGTTGCATATATTGCCTTTGCACCTCCTGAGTCAGAGCTACAAGCATACCCATCCCCAGACAGTACATACCATACTCATTAGGTGTGAATTTACCCGTCTCCTCTTCCTCCTGTCCCGGGCCTGACACCCAATGAATGTTACCTACATATGTGCACATAAATGTTGATCAGTTAGTTAGTACCAATGTGATAATGAGTACATGTAGTGCTTGTTTTTCCATTCTTGTGATACTTCACTTAGAAGAATGGGCTCCAGCACCATCCAGGATAATACAAGAGGTGATGGTTCACCATTATTTTTTATGGTTGAGTAGTACTCCACGGTATACATATGCCACATTTTATTAATCCACTCATGTATTGATGGGCACTGGGTTGTTTCCACATCTATGCAACTGTGAATTGTGCTGCTATAAACATTTGAGTGCAAATGTGTTTATCATAGAATAACTTTTTTCCTTTGGGTAGATGCCCAGTAGTGAGATTGCTGGATCAAATGGTAGTTCTACTTTTAGTTCTTTGAGGTATCTCATATTTTACTTTCCATAGAGGGTGTACTAGTTTGTAGTCCTACCAACAATGTACAAATGTTTGTATCTCTCTGTATCCATGGCAGCATTTTTTGTTTTGGGAATTTTTGATAAAAGCCATTCTCATTGGAGGTAGGTGATATCTCCTTGTGGTTTTATTTGCATTTCCCTGATGGCTAGAGATGTTGAGCATTTTTTCATATGTTTCTTGGCCATGAGTCTATCTGCTTTTGAAAACTTTGTTTATATCCTTTGCTCAATTTTTAATGGGGTTGTTTGATTTTTTTCTTACTGATTTTCCTGAGTTCTGTGTAGATTCTAGTTATCAGCCCTTTATCAGATGTATAGCATGCAAATATTTTCTCCTATTTTGTAGGTAGTCTATTTGCTCTAGTGATAGTTTTCTTGACTGTGCAGAAGCTTTTTAATTTGATCGGGTCCCATTTATTTATTTTTGTTCATGCAGTGATTGCTTTTTGGGCCTTCTTCATAAATTATTTTCCAAAGCTGCTGTCTATAAGAGTTTTTCCAACATTTTCTTCTAGAATTCTTATGGTTTCATGCCTTAGATTTAAGTCTGTTAACCATCAGGAGTTGATTTTTGTGAGAGGTGAGAGGTGTAGATCATGTTTTAGTCTTTTATTAATATATGTGGCTATCCAGTTTTCCATGCACCCTTTATTGAATTAGGGATTCTTTCCCCCAGTGTATGTTCTTATCTGCTTTGTCAAAAATCAGATAGCTATATGATAGGATGGTTTTTATGTCTGGGTTCTCCTTCTTGTTACATTGGCCTATGTCTGTGTTCTTGTGCCAGTATCATGCTGATTTTGTTACTATTGCCTTGTAATATAGCTTAGAGTCTTGTAAATTGATGCCTCCCAATTTGTTCTTTTTGCTTAAGGTTGCTTTGGCTATAGGGGGGTCTTATCTGGTTCCATATAAAGTGTAGAATTACTTTTTATAGATCTGTGAAAAATGATGTTGATATTTTAATAGGGATTGCATTGTATCTGTAGATCACTTTGGGTAGTATAGACATTTTAACAATCTGCCGATCCATGAGCATGGCATGGTTTTCCATCTGTTTGCATCCTCTGCTATTTCCTTCCGTAGTGTTTCGTAGTACTCCCTGTAGAGGTCCTTCACCTCCTTAGATAAATATATTTTTAGGTATTTTATTTACTTTGTTTCTATTGTGAAAGGTATTGAGTCTTTGATTTGGTTCTCAGTTTGACTGCTGTTGGCATATATGAATGCTGCTGATTTGTGTACATTGATTTTGTAGCCTGAGACTTTGCTGAGCTTATTTATCAATTCCAGGAGTCTATTGGAAGAATCTTTTGGGTTTTTTAGATTTAAGATCATATCATCAGCAAAGAGCAGTAGTTTGACCTTTTCTGCCTCCACTTGGATACCCTTGATTTCCTCCTCTTTTCTGATTGCTCTGGCTACGATTTGCAACACTATTTTGAATTGAAGTGGTGATAGAGGGCAACCTTTTCTGGTCCCAGTTCTAAGTGGAAATGCTTTCAATTTTTCCCTGTTCAGTATGATGTTGGCTGTGAGGTTGGCATATATGGCTTTTATTATTTTGAGATAAGCCCCATCTATGCCTATTTGTTAAGTGTTCTTATCATAAAAGGGTGCTGAATTTTATCGAATTATTTTTTCTTTGTCTCTTGAGAGGATCATATGGTCTCTGTTTTTACTTTTATTTATGTGGTGAATTACATTTATAGATTTGCATATGTTGAACCATCCCTGCATCTCTGGGATGAAGCTCACCTAGTCATGATGTATTATTTTTTTGATGAGCACCTCAACTTGATTTGCTAGGTTTTTTTTTTTTTTTTTTTTTTTTGAGAATTTTTGCATGTGTATTCATAGGAGATATTGGTCTGCAGTTTTGTTGTTTTTTTTTTTTGTTGGGTCCCTTCTTGGCTTTGGTATCAGGGTGATGTTGGCTTCGTAAGATGTGTTCGGGACGACTCTTTGTTTTCGATGTTGCATAATAATTTCTGAAGGATAGGCACCAGTTCCTCTTTGTAGGTCTGGTAGCATTTAGGTGTGAAACCATCTGGTTCAGGACGTTTTTGGAGGAAGGTTTTTTTTATTGCTGCTTCAATTTTGGTACTTGATATTGGTACTGAAATTCAGGAATTCTGTATCTTTCTGATTGAGCCTAGGGAGGCTGTGTGTTTCTAAGAATTTGTCCATTTCCTCTACATTTTAAAGTTTATGTACATCAAGATTTTTATAGTAATTCAGAAATGATATTTTTTATTCATATGTTATCCATTATAATTTCTCCTTTTTCATTCCTGTTGGAGTTTATTAGAGTCCTTTCTTTTCTGCTTCTGGTTAATCGAGCAAGAGGCATGTCTATTTTGTTCATCTGTTCAAAGAACCAGCTTTTTGTTTTATAATCTTCTGTGTAGTTCTTTTATTCTGATTTCATTTAGTTCTGCTCTGATCTTGGTTATTTCTTTTCTTCTGCTGGGTTTGGGATTGGTTCGCTCATCCTTTTCCAGATCTTTGAGATAATTCATTAGATTGTTGATTTGTGATCTTTCTGTCTTTTGGATATAGGTATTTATGGCTATGAATTTTCCTCTTAGGACTGCTTTAGCTTTGTCACACAGATTTTGATAACTTGTGACCCCGTTGTTATCATTTTGTTCAAAGAATCTTTTGCTGTCCATCTTAATTTCCTCCTTAACCCAATAATCGTTCAGCAGTAAGTTGTTTAGTTTCCATGACTTTGTGTACAGATGAGTGTTTCTGTTGGAGTTGATTTCTAATTTTATTCCACTGTGGTCTGAGAAGGTGCATGGTATAATTTCTATTTTTTAAAATTTGTTGAGACATGCTTATGGCCTAGCATGTGATCAGTCTCAGAGAATATCCTGTGAGCTGGTGAGAAGAAGGCATATTTTTGTAGAATGTTATATAAATGTCCGTTAGCCTGACATATTCTAGAGTTCTATTTAAGTCCCTTTTTTCTTTATTTTCTGATTCAAGGATGTGTTCATTTTTTTCAGTGGGGTGTTGAATTCCTCGTGTATTATGGTATTGCTGTTTATCTTTTTGTTTAGATGAAGAAAGATTTGCGTTATAAACAGGATTTGCTCCTGTGTTAGTTCCATAAATATTTAAGATTGTTATGTCTTCTTGTTGAATTGTTCCCTTTACCATTATATAATGATGATGAAGTCAACAATTACTTTTGTTGATTTGAAGACTAAATTATCTGATATGAGAACTGCTACGCCAGCTTTCCTGTGGTTTCCATTAGCATGGAATGTTTTCCATCCCTTCACCTTGAGTCTGAATGAATCCTTGTGGGTTAGATGTGTTTCTTGAAGACAGGAGATACTTGGCTTTTGTATGTTTATTCATTCAGGCAGCCTGTGTCTCTTCAGTGGGCAGTTCAAGCCATTAACATTTATTGAAAGAATTGATAAATGGGGTGGTTTTCTGTTCATCCTGTTGAGTTGAACTTTGTTGCTTTGTTTTATCTCTTGATCCATTTTGGTATCTGGCCTTCAACCTTTAGCTTTTGGGTAATTTTACCTTGGTAAGTGTTTATTGTGCTGATTCATGAATAATGCAGTTCTGAGTACTTCCTGGAGGGCAGGTCTTGTCTTCATGAAGTCCCTCAGTGTTTGCTTGTCTGAGAAGGACTTTTATTTCCCCTTCATGTAGGAAACTTAGTTTTGTGGGATGCAGAATTCTAGGCTGGGCATTATTCTGTTTGAGAAGACTAAGGATAGAGCCCAATCCCTTCTGGCTTGTAGGGTCTTAGTTGAAAAGTTTGCAGTTAGTTTGATGGGTTTTCCTTTGTAACTTACCTGCTACTTTTGCCTTACGGCTGGTAGGAGTGTCTCTTTCGTGTTTATTTTGGCCAATCTGATGGCTATGTGTCATGGTGTTTTCCTGTTTGTGATGAATCTCCCAGGGGTCCTAGGAGCTTCTTGTACCTGTATATCTAGATTTCTAGCAAGGCCAGGGAAATTTTCCTCAAATATTCCCTCGAATAAATTACCCAACCCTTGTGTATTTTCTTCTTTACCTCTAGGATGCCTATGATTCTTATGTTAGGCATCTTTACATAATCTCATATTTCTTGTAGGTTTTGCTTGTTCCTCTTATTTCTCTGCTTTTTATGACTAACTTGTTTAGCTGAAAGGTATTGTCTTCAAGCTCTGAAATTCTTTCTTCTGCCTGATTTAACCTGCTTTTAAGGTTTTCCACTGTGTTTTGTAATTTCTTGAATGAATTTTTCATTTCCAGAAGTTCTGTTTGAATCTTCTTTAGCAATTCAATTTCTTTAGTGAATTTTTCAATCATATCCTGCATTGTTTTTGTGGCTTGTTTGTGTTGAGCTTCTATTTTATCTTGTATTTCACTAAGCATTCTTACAATTCATGTTCGGAATTCTTCATCTGTCATTTCAATATTCTGCTTTTGGTTGGTATCCATTGCTATAGAGCTGGTGTTCCCTTTTGGGGGTGACCTTTTGCTCTGATTCTCATACTTCCAGAGTTCTTTCACTGGTTCCTTCTCATCTGGAACAGATGTTGCTTCTTACTTTCGGGTTTTCCTTTGTTTAGATACTGACATAACGCAGCTTGGTCTGTGTCAGTAGGTGGTGCTTTTGGTTATGAAGCAATGACACCCTCTTTTATTGAGTCATGCTGTAAATGGAGGTACAAATTGACCTCCCTGATAGTAGGTTGTGTCTGCTGGAGCGAACAAGCTGTGCTATTGTTTTTGGATCCTATGTACTGCTCTAGTTCCTCAGGAGAAGCCCTCTAATGCCCCAGGTGGTGGGTGGTGCCCTGGAACTTCCAGGTGAGTCCTTTATTTACCACCACCTCAGAGGTGGGTGGGGGAATGAGGTTGGGTGAGGTATGTTGGGTGAGCCTGCCCTTCAGTTCCACAAATGCTGGTAAGGTATATGCAGGGGTTAAGGGACCATTCCCTGTTTCTGGGCTAAGCTGCCTGGGATGCAGTGTTTGAAGTGGCTCTACTTAACCAGAGAGTCTGTGCATGGAGGCGGGTTATTTGAGATCGGCAATCTGGTAGACTGGCGCAGGCCTCACTCCTTTCAACCCTCCCCTATTTCTTAGTTTTCTCCCAGGCCTCTGTCTGTATGGAGGGCTTCAAGTCAGCTGAGCTCCCCAGCAACTGTGATGCAGGCAGGGAGGTTCCCTGGTCAGGGTCCTGGACTGAGCTTGGAGTGTGGCCCTCCTGTGGGAGGAGTGGTGCCCCACTAGCTCACCACAGCTAGGACCCATACTGCTCTCTCCCTGCTGTTCTGCCCCTGCCTCGAGAGACTCATTCACAAATATCCACTCTGTGTCCCTCGGTGATGTGATTGAGACCTGGGTGTTGGGTATCTGGCCTGCAGGCCTGTCCCTGGGGCCCCATAGGTCAATTCCTGACCATACCAGGGAGAAGAATGCTTGTCCTATGTCACCCTTGGGATGCCCATGTTGGTTCGATGTCCCTCCATCTTGGAACCTGCCTTGTTCTAATGGGGCTGCCAGGCAAGCAGCAGCAGGGAGGGGCTGGTGGGCAGCGAGCTCACAGTAGGAACTCCCCTCAGACTACTTCAGGACCCCAAAAGGGAAGTTGTGAACCTCAGTCCCTGTGGGAGTCTGTGTGTATCAGCTCAATTGTCTCTCTGCAGCCATAGGAGGGGTAGGGGAAGGGGAGAAGAAGAGTCTTGGTGGAGGAAAGTCGACCCTCTGGTGGTCTCCAGCTCTCTCTATAGAGGCAGTCCACCCAGAATGACCATGCTCTGAAGTCATGCAGAACACCCCAGGACCCACTGGACCCCTGTGGCTTCTGTAGGTTGTGTGGGAGTTGAAAAATGTCTATGTGGGAGTGAGCAGGACCGAGTCTGAGAAGTTGAAGCCCTCTGGGGAGGACAAATTTGCCTGGTAGGTAGAGAAGCAATAATGGTGCCTGCTGTCTGACTGGAGTCTATGGGATGGGAGGTGCCCCAGGGAAGTGGAGAGCGTGGTGTTCTGTCCGCAGGAAGCTTCCTGCTCCCTGACAATAGCAGTCTCTGGACTCGTGTGGGTAGGACTCTCCGGTTGCTCAGGAAGTGGGTAGATGGCAGGTGGACCCAACCTGGTGGGTGGATTTAGGGCCTGGGAGGTAGGTGTCTAGGAGCTGGAGGGGGCGCTCAGGTGGATAGTCTGCAGTCTACTTCTTAGGCACCAGGGTCCCATAGATGCAGGTCAGCCACACAGAAAACTCGGCTCTCCACTCCCTGTCCAGAGCCTGCCCAAGTGGCTGCCCGCAGCCTCTCAGGGTGGAGCCTGCCCTGCCCCTGAGGGAGATCCCATGGGCTGGGAGTGGGGTGGAGCCTGAAATTGGTCCTCCTAAAGTGGTGGGGTCTGATAATGTCAGTCGGCTGGGCCTGGAGAGTGGACGACAGGGCCAAACAGACACAAGGCGGCCAAATGGCTGGATGAATAGGTTGCAATCTGCTTCCTAGGCACCAGGGTCTGGGAGATGCAGGAGAAAACAGGGCTCTCCTTGCCCCACCCAGAGCCTGGCTGAAGCAGTCGCCCAAGGCCTTTCAGGTCGGCTCCTGCTGTTCTCTGGTCAGTTCCTGTGCCCTGGTCCCACTGATTTCCAGGGGTGAGGTGCCCATCCTCAAATTCCAGCATACAGCCCCGGGAGGCTGCAACTTATTCTAGTCTCTCCCCAGCCTATTGCAGTCCCGGCACAGTGCACCCAAGAGTTCAGGCTTGCTCCCACCAGTGTCTCCATCCACAGCCTGTTATCTAGTGCAGCAGCTTTCCGTCGACTCCAAGCATGTACCTGTCTGAGCATGTAGGAGGTCTGTGGTGGTGGTGGGTGTCCTCCTGCCGGTCAGATTGCGCTGTACCAGCAGAGTGAGCGTGACCCTCCTGCGCTCTGCTCTCCACTGTTCTTCTGGGCTCTCCAATCCTTGCGAATGTTATCTCCCCATCACCTTTTCTCCTGCTCTGAATGTCCCACTTTGCTTCTCTGGAAATTTGCAAGGCTGCTTTTGGAATGAGCAATTTGTACGTAGGCAGCCCTCAGTGCTCTTCACCTCCTTCCCTGGGAGCAGTGAGTTGGGAGGCCATCACTAGTCCGCCATTTCCGCCCTCCTCAGCTTTTTAATTTTCTATTTAAAGACTTTGCTGCTTCTCTCAATTTTAATGGATCTGATTTTAAAGAATATAATGTTGGGTCTCTATGTTATAAACTTTTTAAAATAAATAATATTAACACTTTATAAATGCTTGCTATATTGTGAACATTATTTTATCAGATCTTCAAAACAGCATTGAAGATGATAGTATTGTCTGCATTTGTCAGCATTTTACAAATGGAGAAACTGAGATTTAGAGAGGTAACAAAAATTGTCCCATATCATAAAGCTAGTAAATGGAGGAGCCATACTTGAGTATAGGTTTTCATAGCCCTCATCCCTCAGCTATAGATCTGGATGTACTCCAGACCTGTGATTTCTAATTCTAGGTCTCTTTTAGAATCACTGGAGCACTTTTAAAACACTGATGTCCAGGCTCCAGACCAAGCATTTGAATTAGAATCTCTGGAGATGAAGCCCAGATTTCTTTAAGAAAATATAAAAACAAGTTCTCCAGAAGATTCTGATGCAGTGAGGATAATCCTAGACAATTGGAGCTGTCATCAGTGGTTTTACACGAGTTGATACAGTTCCTGCAGTGGGAGGGGAGGAGACAATAAAAGGAAGATTAGTCTCTTATATGGAAATATGGGCACCTGGTACTCCAAAGGCTATGCCCTGATACTTTCTTTTTTTTTTTTTTCCATCTTATTGTTATGGGGGATACAGAATTGCAGGTTACATACGTTGCCCATGTACCGCCTTTCCCCCCAAGTCAGAGCTCCAGGTGTGTCTGTTCCCCAGATAGTGCGCGTTGCACCCATCATGTAGGTATATATCCCTCCCTTCCCCACACCCCCTTCCCGAGTCAGCACCTTCAAGCATTACCATTCCCCAAAGGGTGCGCAATGCACTCATTGGTAGGCATACACCCATCCCCTCCCCCACCCCCCACCTCAGTCTGATATCCGATTGGTGTCGTTCCTAGATGTGTATTTAGGTGATGATCAGGGAAACCAATTTTCTGGTGAGTACATGTGATGCTTGTTTTTCCATTCTTGTGATACTTCACTTAATATAATGGGTTCCAACTCTCTCCAGGAGAACCATAGAGATATCGTATCTTCATTATTTCTTATAGCTGAGTAATATTCCATGGTATACATATACCACAGCTTACTAATCCACATCATGTATTGATGGGCATTTGGGTTGTTTCCACATCTTTGCTATTGTGAATTGTGCTGCTATAAACATTCGGGTACATATGTCTTTGTTACAGAATGACCTTTTTTCCTTTGGGTATATGCCCAATAATGGGATTGCTGGATCGAATGGCAGGTCTACTTGAATCTGTTTAAGATACCTCCATAATGCTTTCCACAGGGGTTGCACTAGTTTGCAGTCCCACCAGCAGTGTATGAGTGTTCCTGTCTCTCCACATCCACGCCAACATGTGTTGTTTTGGGATTTTTTGATAAAGGCCATTCTCACTAGGGTTAAGTGATATCTCATTGTGGTTTTGATTTGCATTTCTCTGATGATTAGGGATGTTGAGCATTTTTTCATATGTTTGTTAGCCATTCTTATATCTTCTTTTGAGAAGTTTCTATTCATGTCCTTTGCCCACTTTTTGATAGGGTTGTTTGATTTTTTCTTGCTGATTTTCCTGAGTTCTAAACAGATTCTTGTTATCAGTCCTTTATCTGATGTGTAGTATGCAAAAATTTTTTCCCGTTCTGTAGGTGGTGTGTTTATTCTTGTGAGTGTTTCTTTGGCTGTGCAGAAGCTTTTTAATTTAATCATGTCCCATTCATTTATTTTTGTTGTTGCTGTGATTGCCTTGGGGGTCTTCTTCATAAATTCTTTGCCTAGGCCAATGTCTGTAAGAGTCTTTCCTACATTTTCTTCTAGAATTCTGATTGTATCACGCCTAAGGTTTAAGTCTTGTTATCCACCATGATTTGATTTTTGTGAGAGGTGAAAGCTGTGGGTCCTGTTCACTCTTCTACATGTGGCTAACCAATTCTCCCAGCACCATTTATTGAATAGGGATTCTTGTCCCCAGAGTATATTGTTCCCTGTTTTGTCAAAAATTAGGTGACTATATGAGGATGGTTCTATATTTGGATTTTCTGTTGTGTTCCACTGGTCTGTGTCCCTGTACTTGTGCCAGTACCAGGCTGTTTTAAGAACCACGGCCTTGTAGTATAGTTTGAGGTCTGGCAAATAAATACCTCCCATTTTGTTTTTGTTGCTTAAAATTGCTTTTGCTATACGGGGTCTTCTCTCATTCCATGCAAAGTGTATAATTACTTTCTCTACGTCTGTGAAGAATGATGTTGGTAGTTTAATAGGGATTGCATTGAACCTGTAGATCACTTTGGGTAGTATAGACATTTTAACAATGTTGATTCTTCCGATCCACGAGCATGGTATATTTTTCCATCTATTTGCAAGTTCTGCTATTTCTTTTCTCAGTGTTTCATAGTTTTCCTTATAGAGGTCCTTTACCTCTTTAGTTAGGTATATACCTAGATATTTTATTTTCTTTGTTGCTATTTTGAAGGGTATTGAGTCTTTAATTTGGTTTTCCGATTGACTGTTACTGGCATATATAAATGCCTCCGATTTGTGTATATTAATTTTGTAGCCTGAGACTTTGCTGTATTCGTTAATCAATTCCAGCAGTCTCATGGTTGAATCCTGGGGTTTTTCCAGATATAGCATCATATCATCAGCAAAAAGTGAGAGTTTGATCTCTTCCTTCCCTATTTGGACTCCCTTGATTTTGCTCTCTTGCCTGATAGCTCTCGCAAGGACTTCCAATACTATGTTGAAAAGGAATGGGGACAGTGGGCAGCCCTGTCTGGTTCCAGTTCTGAGTGGGAGTGCTTTCAATTTTTCCCGTTCAGAAGGATGTTGGCTGTGGGTTTGTCGTATATGGCTTGTATCAATTTTAGGTAGGTTCCATCCACGGCTATTTTGTTAAGCGTTTTTATCATAAAAGGGTGTTGAATTTTGTCAAATGCTTTTTCTGCATCTAATGAGAGTATCATATGGTTTTTGTTTTTGCTTCTATTTATGTGGTGAATTACATTTATAGATTTACGTATGTTGAACCACCCCTGCATCTCTGGGATGAAGCCCACTTGGTCGTGGTGGATTATTTTTTTGATAAGTTCTTGGATTTGATTTGCTAGTATTTTATTGAAAATTTTTGCATCTATATTCATGAGAGAAATTGGTCTGTAGTTCTCTATTTTTGTTGCGTCCTTTCCTGGTTTTGGTATCAATGTTAGATTGGCAGAACGTGTTGGGGAGAATTCCATCCTTCTCAATATTGGAGAATAGTTTATGTAGGATGGGCACCAGTTCTTCTTTGTATGTATGGTAAAATTCAGGTGTGAACCCCTCTGGACCAGGGCTTTTCTTTTTGGGAAGGTTTTTTATTGCTGTTTCGATTTCAGTTCTTGATATTGGTCTGTTCAGGTACTCTATTTCTTCTTGGTTGAGCCTGGGAAGACTATGTGTTTCTAAAAATTTGTCCATTTCCTCCACATTCTCCAGTTTGTGTGCATAAAGATTTTTGTAGAATTCATAGATGATATCTTGTATCTCTGTAGCATCGGTTGTGATTTCTCCTTTCATGTTCCTAATGGAGGTTATTAGAGATTTTACTTTTGTGTTCTTGGTTAGTCTAGCCAGAGGTGTGTCTATTTTGTTTATCTTTTCAAAGAACCAACTTTTTGTTTTATTAATTTCCCTTATAGTTTCTTTGTTGTCCTTTTCATTTAATTCTGATTTGATCTTAGTAATTTCTCGCCTTCTGCTGGGTTTGGGGTCATTCTGTTCTTCTTTCTCCAGCTCTTTGAGTCTATTCGTTAGGTTGTCTATTTGCAGGTTTTCTGTCTTTTTGATATAGGCATTTATGGATATGAATTTTCCTCTCAGGACTGCTTTAGCTGCGTCCCATAGATTTTGATAAGTTGTATCTCCATTGTCATTTAATTCAAAGAAACTTTTGATTTCCCTCTTGATTTCTTCCTTTATAGAATAATTATTCAGGAGAAAGTTATTTAGCTTCCATGACTTTGAGTAAGAGTGAGGGTTTCTGTTTGGGTTCATTGTTACTTTTATTCCACTGTGAACTGAGAAGATGCATGGTATAATTTCTATTTTTTTGAATTTTTTAAGACATGCTTTATGTCCTAGGACATGGTCAATCTTAGAGAATGTCCCGTGAGCTGATGAGAAGAATGTATATTCCGTGGACTTTGGGTAGAATGTCCTATAGATGTCAGCCATGCCCATTTGTTCTAGCATTCTATTTAGGTCCATTATGTCTTTGTTTATTTTTCTGTTTAGAGGATCTGTCCTGTACTGTCAGTGGGGTGTTAAAGTCTCCAGCTATTACGGTATTGTTATCTATCATTTGGTTCAGATCTAGTAGGGTTTGCTTTATGAATCTAGGTGCACCTAGGTTGGGTGCATATATATTGAGTATAGTCATGGCTTCTTGTTGAATTGTGCCCTTAACCAGTATGTAGTAGCCATCTTTGTCTTTTATTATTTTTGTTGGTTTGAAAGCTAAGTTATTGGAAATTAAGATTGCCACGCCAGCTTTCTTTTGGTTACCGTTTGCTTGAAATATCGATTTCCATCCTTTTATTTTCAGTCTAAATGCATCTTTGCAGGTTAGGTGGGTTTCTTGAAGACAGCAGATACTTGGATTGTGTTTTTTTATCCATTGGGCCAGTCTATGTCTCTTGAGTGGGGAATTCAAGCCATTCACATTTATTGAGAAAAGTGATAAGTGAGACAGTTTTTTGTTCAGCTTGTTGGGTAGAACTTCATTGCGATGTTTTCTCTCCTGAGCCATTGTGGTATCTGGAATTTGATCTTTAGCTCTTGAGTAGTTTTACATTCGCGGGTCTTTCTTGTGCTGATCCGTGTGTAACTCTCTTTTGAGTACTTCTTGGAGGGCTGGTCTTGTCTTGGTGAATTCCCTCGACCTTTGTTTATCTGAGAATGTCTTAATTTCTCCTTCGTATAGAAAACTTAGCTTAGCTGGGTACAAGATTCTAGGCTGGGCATTATTCTGTTTCAGAAGCGTGAAAATGGGGCCCCAACCTCTTCTTGCTTGTAAGGTTTCAGCTGAGAAATCTGGCGTAATTCTGATGGATTTTCCTTTGTAAGTTACTTGTTTCTTTCTCCTTACAGCTCGGAGAAGGGACTCTTTAGTGGATATTTTGGTCAGCCTGATGACTACGTGGCGTGGTGTTTTCCTATTTGCTATGAATCTCCCAGGGGTCCTTTGAGCTTCTTGAATCTGTATGTCTAGGGTATTAGCAAGGCCTGGAAAATTTTCCTCAATTATGTCTTCAAATAGCTTGTCCAACCCTTGCTTATTGTCTTCTTCACCCTCAGGAATGCCAGTAACTCTCAGGTTAGGTTTCTTCACATAATCCCACATTTCTTGAAGACTCTGATCATTTCTCTTACTTCTTCGGTCTATCTCTGTGACTGACTTATTTAGTTGGAAAGAGTTATCTTCAATCTCTGAGATTCTTTCCTCTGTTTGATCTACCCTGCTCTTGAGACTTTCCACAGTGTTTTGTAGCTCTCTGAGTGAATTCTTCATTTCTAGGAGTTCAGTTTGGTTTTTTTTCAATATTTCAATTTCTTTAGTGAACTTTTCCTCCAAATCCTGTATTTTTTTTGTGGTTTCTTTGTGTTGGTTATCCATTGATTCTTGTATATTATTCAGCTTGTTTATGATCCATAATTGGAATTCTTCCTGTGACATGTTGGTGTTTTGAGTCTGGTTTGTGTCAAATGGTTGAGAGCTTGTATTTCTCTTTAGGGGTGAGCTTTCCGTTTGATTCTTTGTGCTCCCCGTGTTTTTTTGCTGGGCCCTTCCCATCTAGATTTATTGTTCGATCTTTTCTTATAGATTTAGTCTGGTTAACAGCACTCTTTGTACTCTGTTCTTAGGCTGTGAAGCAGTCTAGGTATGTTGCTTCCTCTGGCAAGAGGGGGAGACTGTTGTGAATTGTTTAGAGATTTTTCTATTTCAGTTCGGGGACTGCTCCTGATGGTTCCAATCCTAGAGGATTGGAGTTATCCATGACCACTTTGGCGAGTTAGGACACTGTGTTGTGGTCTTTCAGAAGGCAAGTAGGGTCCACACTAGTAGTAGACCGAAATTCTCTGTATTTGTTTGTTTGTTTCCCTTTGGTTCTTCCTCTATAGGGGTGGTTTCTGTCTCTATCCACAGGAAAGATACTAGGTATGGAGAGTGGATGTTGCCCTTGCTCGCTCAGCGCCCCAGTTGCTGCAGCTCCCATGGGCAAAAGTCTGCCTTGGCCCAATGTCCCCAGGGACCAGGCTCCACACTCTCGCTTCTGGAGAAGTATTCAGTGTTTAGACATGGGCGGGGCCCCTATATAAGGTCCTTGGACCCGTGGAGGGGGCCGTTCAGGGAGCCTCTTGGCACCCTATTACTCCACAGTGACTTGGTTGTGGGCCCCAAGATGGCAATTGCGCGCCCGCAGATCACCGGCGCTGGTGGTGACTGCTCAGGTTCTGGTATGTACCAGAGCCAGGGGACTGGCCCATTCCGAAGCTCACCGTGGCTCCCCAGTTAGAAGGCAAAAAGAGAGAAGAAAGAAAAAAAAAAGAAAAGAAAAGAAGAGAAAAGAAAGAAAAGAAAGAGAAGAAAAAGAAAGAGAAAAGAAAAAAAGAAGAAGAAAAAAAAATATATATATTAAAAAAAAAAAACCACAAAAAACCAAACCAAAAACACCAAAAACATAAACAAAAAAGAACAAAAACAAAACTACACAACACCACACCACACCGCTAAACGAAAAGATACACAAATCTGAAGTATATAGTTCGGTGACTCAATGTTTTTGTTTTTATGCCTTAGCGCAGCTCCGCCCCTTCACGCCCGCTGGTCACCTTTTGGGTCCCGAGCGGTTTCGCAGTCGATTTCAAGATGGCGCCTGCACACACACAGAGCTCCCGGGGGTAGTGGGGATCTAGCTTCCGCATTCTAAAGGCACGGCAGTCAGAGGCTTGGAGGGCAAAGGTGCCCGCTCAGGCTGTCCGGCTCGTCAGACGCCCCCCAAAAAACCAGAAAAAATACACCAAGAATAAAATATATAGTTTGGTGAGCCTATTATCATTATTATTATTTTTTTATGCCTTGGCACAGCTCTGCCCCTTCACGCCGAGCGCGGCTGTGGCGGAGATTCCCCCAGGGTCCAAGTTGTTCACCCGTTAATGTCTCCTGCCCAACGTGCTCATGCATATCCCGCGCTCCCAGCGCGGGCCCAGAGACCAGCGGAGGGCGCCGAGCAGAGAGAGCCGCTCGGCACCTTATGGCTCCCGAGCGGTTCCGCCTTCACTTTCAAGATGGCGCCCGCAGAGCTCCGGGGCTGGAGGGGGACCGGCTCCCCGGCAGGCAGAGACCGCCACTGCTGGGGGGCTGGCGAGCAAAGACGCCCACTGGGGGCCACCGGCTGGAGAACTGCCGAAAAAGGCCGCACGGAGGCACAACACAATTCACTGTTCGGGGATCCTTCATGCCCTTCTGTCCTGGCACAGGTGCGTCCCTCCTCCCCAAGCACTATCTCAGCCAAGACGCCCCAGGTTCCAAGCTATTCTCCCGAATAAGCCTCCTGTCTGCAATGCCCCATGTCTCCCTCGGTGCTTCTGCACTGGCTTGAGGGAGGTCTCCAAACAATTGGGAGTGGAGGTCAATGAGGAGAGCAAGCCACTTTCCCAGGAGGCTGCCCCAGCCCCACTTGGAGGGGGGTGCAGCCGACCCACGCTCTGCTGACTACTGTCTGTCCCGCGTTCCGCATAATTTCGCGATCCTAATTTTCGTTCACCTCAGACCTCACTCACTCTGTTTGTCCCACGTTGATTTTCCATGGATTCACACCGCTGTTCCTGTGTGGGAGCGGTCCTCTAGCGTTGTGGCAGGTCCAATTCGACGACTTCCTCACCGGGAGCGCAGATCCAGGCAGTCACCACCACTCCGCCATCTTCTCTCACCTCCTGATACTTTCTTAATAGAAACTTCTTACATATAGTGGTTGAAATACATAGTATCATTAATGCAGCAGTATTTTTTAGTTTCTTCAGGTCCTGGAGATCTAATTACTGTAGGTCTTATTATTTCTACAGGAAAATATCCAGATTCTAAAAAAACAAGTATAGAGTAACATTATGGCTTCTTCATAAGCAAATGATTACTGAAATTTAATATATAAAACAAAATAAAAGTTTAAAAATCTTTTATAAGTAAAAAACTATCATTGAGATAAGAACCACAGGTCTAGCAACTAACCCTAGAGTATGATTAAATAGAATATAAAACATTTTTCCTTGGACATTGGTGGTTTTTTTTTTCCAGCTCATTATGGGGGTACAAAAGTTCAGGTTATATATATTGCCCATGCCTCCCCATCACCCCGAGTCTGAGCTTCAAGTGTGTCCATTTCCTAGACAGTGCACATCGCACTCATCATGTAGGTATGCACCCATCCCCTCCCCCCACCCCATCCCCCCCAGTCAGAACTTCAAGCGTGTCCATTCCCCAGGCAGTGCGCATCGCACTCATCAAGTAGGTATACACCCATCCCTTCCCCCCAGCCCCCATCTCTATCCGATACCCAATTGGTGTTATTCCCAAATGTGCACTTAGGGAAACCAGTTTGCTGGTGAGTACATGTGGTGCTTATTTTTCCATTCTTGGGATACTTCACTTAATAGAATGGGTTTCAACTCTCTCCAGGAGAACCAAAGAGATGCCATATCGCCATTATTTCTAATAGCTGAGTAATATTCCGTGGTATACATATACCACATTTTGCTAATCCATTCATGAATTGATGGGCATTCGGGTTGTTTCCACATCTTTGCGATTGTGAATTGTGCTGCTATAAACATTCGGGTGCAGGTGTCTTTGTTATAGAATGACTTTTGTTCTTCTGGGTATATGCCCAATAATGGGATTGCCGGATCGAATGGTAGGTCTACTTAAATCTGTTTAAGGTATCTCCACATTGCTTTCCACAGGGGTTGCACTAGTTTACAGTCCCACCAGCAGTGTATGAGTGTACCTGTCTCTCCGCATCCATGCCAACATATATTGTTTTGGGACTTATTGATAAAGGCCATTCTCATTGGAGTTAAGTGATACCTCATTGTGGTTTTGATTTGCATTTCCCTGATGATTAGAGATGTTGAACACTTTTTCATATGTTTGTTAGCCATTTTTATATCTTCTTTTGAAAAATTTCTGTTCATGTCCTTATTGTTTTAGTTAATTGTAACCTTGAAATAGTCATCTCAAAATGTTGGCTTAAAATGTTATTATTAATCTGTACTTAAGTAATGTTCTTTTAATTTTTATTAAACTTTTAAGCTCATTTAACCAACACTAAGGTTTCTTTAAGAATTAAAAGTAGAAGTTAAAATTATAGCTTATTGTGATATAGCATTTATTGCTACCAATTAAGCAAATATTTCTAAAGAGTTTTTCTTCTAAAAACTCCACAGAAACAATGCCCCAACTGTACATTTAGTAGAAAATGACAACCAAAATAGAAAATCTTTGCCCAATCTTTGTTAAAATATAAGTATAAATAATGTTATTGGTTAATTTATTGTCAGTTTTTTAGTTTGATCTGAAATTTCCAAAGAGAGGGGTAGAAAGACCATAGGCTCTTCACTCTGTCGCATAGCCACTGCAATAGAGCTCTGTGGTTATTTTCTCTTAAAATTCATTCATTCATGTGGTAGACATTTAGGGCTAGGCACTGTGCTGGCTGGTATTGAGGAGACTCAAAGGAGACAGCACCCAGCCCTTGCTCTCTACTCAAGCACTTATATTGGAAATTTCTCCAAATAGAAACCCAGTTATTTATCTTGCAACACACACCTTATGACCTCTAAAACTTGGAGCACCCAGGCTCAATCCTCAGACCTTTCCCTATACCCTAGGTTTTTATCTAGCCTTGTAGCTTTAAATACTATATGTATACTGATGGCTTACAAATTTATATCTCCAGTCAGAACTTTTCCCAGTACTGTGGACTCAGATATCCAGTGTCTATCTGACATCTTTGCTTGGATATTCAATAGGAATGTCAAACTCAACATGGTGCAAAACAAACTCTTTCATCTTGCACTTCCCCCCACCACCTTAGTCTTCCATATCTTGGTAAATGGCAATTATATCCTTTTAATAATAGCTCAGGACAGACCCATTACGGTCTCTTGACTTTTCCAAACTATTTTTGCAAAAACTGTATCCCTTGTTGTGTGTGGTCAGTGGAGTATCTGTTTCTTTAGCTTGTGTTCAGCTATCATTTTGACAGATTTCCCTGAATGCCAGGAGCTAAAAACAGTAAAACAACATGCAGAAAAACTAAACATCTATCTTTGAAGATTGGCTCTGTGCTAGCCACTGCATCAACACCTAGGTAGGCTTGTGGTGGGCCTAGGGATCAGCCCAAGGTAAAAGCTTAGGGTCTTCTCCAGTCTTTTCTTAGCATACCTGTGGCTTTCTAAATCCCCCTGTACTCATTGGTGCTTTTAAATGTCTGAACTTCCTACACAATCTCCCTCAGGTTTTGTTTCTGGACCCTAGGTAGCCTGTTATACGTTTTGACCCCATAGTCTTTTGCTCCTGATGTCTGTGGTTTGTTAAGTTCACCTTGCAGTGTTTTTGAACCATGCCCACCACTTTTTCAGCCTGTGTCCAAATTAGGCAAAACAGAGACAAGTGCCACGTGACAGTGTTTCAGGTATCCTCAAGACAAGCTAGACATACACAATAATTTGTGAATACTGTCCGTTCTGCTCCCTTTAGAACCAGGGACCAGGTTGTCATACTTGGAACACAGCCTCCTACCACTTTAAGATTGCCACTGCTTTAAGACTGTTGCCTTACTGAGGAGGGGCTAGAACAAGGGCAAATAAAAATACCCCATAAGTTTCCTACTGTTTTTAAGTTGCTTTTTACTTGTTCAGCATTCATTTGGTTTCTGTAAACTTTTGGCTGTTTTCTAGAGTTCTGACAATGTTGATTGTAATAGTTTCTACTTATATTTCAGTGTTTCTGTGAGGGAACAAGCACTTGGAGGTGTTTACTGTGCTATTTTCTAATGTCACCCAGTTAATTTCTTCTTATCCTGAGCAATATTCCATTGGATAGATATGATACAATTTGCATATCTACCTGTTGGGAGACTTTGGGATTATTCCCAATTTGGGGATACTTTGAATAAAGCAGCTGTGATGGTTAATTTTAAGTGTCTACTTAATTGGGCTGCTACTGTGGTATGACACCAACTGTCATGTTGAAATTTGATCCCCAGTGTTGTAGGTGGGGTCTGCTGGGAGGTGTTTGGATTATTGGGGTAAATCCCTCATGAATGGCTTGATGCCATTCTCGTAGGAGTGAGTGAGTTCTCTCTTAGTTCCCCTGAGAACTGGTTGTTGAAAAGAGCCTGGCACCTCCTCCTCTCTCTCTTGCTTGCTCTGTCGTGCTATGATCTTTGAATATGCCAGCTCCCCTTCATTTTCCACCCTGGGTAGAAGTAGCCAGAGGCTTTCACCAGATGCCCAGTCTTCCAGCCATCAGAATTGTGGGCCAAATAAACCTCTTTTCTGTATAAATTACCCAGCCTCAGGTGTCTCTTTGTAGCAACACTAAAAGGACTAATACAACTGCCAGATACTTGGTCAAATATTATTCTGGTGTTTTTGGATGCAATTAACGTTTGAGTTGATAGACTGAGCAAAGCATAGTGCCCTCCCAAAGTGGGTGGCCCTCATCCAATAAGTTGAAGGCTTGAATAGAACAAAAAGATTGACCCTCTTCTGAGTAAGAGGGAGCTCCTCCTGCTTGACTTATGGAGCTGGGACATTGTTTTTTTCCTACCTTTGAACTTGAACTAAAACATTGACTTTTCTTGGGTCTTGAACTTGCTGGCTTTCGGACTGGAACTTATACCATTGACTCTCCTGATTCTCAGGCCTTTGGACTTGGTCCAGAACTACACAATTGGCTCTCCTGGGTGGTGAGCTGGCCAACTACAAATCTTGGGACTTCTTAGCCTCCATAATTATATGAGCCAATTCCTTATAATAAATATCTTTCTTTGTATAGATGTCGTATTGGTTCCATTTTTCTGGAGAACCCCAATATAGCAGTCATGAACATCATGTACATATATTGTATAGATGTATTTTTTTATTTCTCTTGGGTAAATATCTAGGAGTGGAATTGCTAGATCATATGGTAAATGAATGTTTAACTTTATGAAACTGCCAGACTGTTTTCCAAAGTTGTAACATTTTATATTCCTACCAGCAATATGTGAGAGTTCCAATTATACCTCATTCTCAAAGTACTTATCATTGTCAGTATATTCTTTTTTTTTTTTTTTAAACAGGGTCTCATTCTGTTGCCTGGGTGAGTGTCATTATATTTTATTTTAACCATTCCAAGAGGTGTGTATCTCGTCATTGTTTTCATTTATATTTTACTACTAGCTAGTGATGTTGAACATGTTTTAATGTGCTTATTTTCCACTTGTATAATATATCCTCTTTGGTGAAGTATCTGTTCCAGTTGTTTTCCCAGTTTTTAGTTTATTTGTTGAGATTTGAGAGTTCTTTCTGTATTCTGGATATTAGTTCTTTTTCAGATGTGTCACATTTACAGATATTTTCTCTTTGTCTATATCCTGTCTTTTTATCTCTTAGCAGTATCTTTGCAGAATAAAAGTTTTAAATTTTGACGAAGTCCAATTTATTGATATTTTCTTTTAGGGATTATGCTTTTGATATCAGGACTGTGAATTCTTTGCCTACCTACAGGTTATAAAGGTTTTCCCCTATGTTTTCTAAAAGTTTTACATTTATATCTCTGATCATTGTGAGTTAATTTTTGTATAAGTTTCAAGGTTTATTACTTGGAGGCGGTATTTTGATACCCAGTTATTTCAAAGCTATCTGTTAAGACAGACTCAAATTTTAACAAATTTAATTTGTTAAAAAGGCTATTTTGTGTTGAGTACATGTCGTATTTGTTTTGTGTACTCAGACTTAGCACCCCTCTTCCTTCTTCTCTTGTCATTTTGTACACATTTCTTGGCCCAGTCAAAGAATAAGTTTCCTCCTAAGACCTAGGATCACTCTGGCTTTCATTTGTATCCCCTAACACAAAATAGGTGCTTACTAAGTGGCTGAATTGAATTGATATGATGGCAGAGTTATTATAAAATGGGATGGTCGTATATTATTTAAAGCCAAAATGTCTCAGTGTTCAATAATCTCTATTGTGATTATTTTTGGCCAGATAGAGAGTGGGCATGGTGCAAAGATCACTTAGGCACCCCTGGTTGTAAATGGCAACTACTGGTCACTGATCCAATGGACTAGATCAGCAAGGATGGGAAGAAAGAGAAATTTCTTCTTTCCTAATGCATCTCATCTCATTCCTGTTCTATTTCTGAAGTCAGTTGAAGAGTACTGGTATAAAAGATAAAAAGCCTATAGCTCCTCTCTGACCCAGTTAGTGACCTTGGACAAATTACATTTTCACTTGGCATGACATTTTTTCTTAAGCTGTATTTGACCCTTGCAACCTCAGAGTATTTGAGAAGAAATAACTGGTCTATTAACTCCAGATAAAGGTATGTGATTATCAGAAAAAGTTATTGTTCATTCTGAAAATAATTTTTAAATTTAACTGGTAAGCTCTAACTTAGCAAATCCAATAAAGAGGTTGCTCTTCAGATACAAGGCATAGGATCCAGAAATATAAAGAGGGAAACACGTTAATCTATGTTCCCAGTGTAAAATATTGTTTCAAAAAGCCAGACTCTCTTCACAGTTCTCCTCTTTTCAATGCTTTGCATTTTTCTATTGGCTCATCAAAAAATAGTTAAGGGAAAAAGATGAGAAGAAAACCTCAAATAGATCACAGTGGCTCTTCACATCTCTTTATTAAAGAGTTGCTAGTCTGTCTTTTAGCAGAAAATGATGTGTCCAAGTCAAATAATACATTACTATACTCTGTAGTCTGTAGGTTGGTTGGGAATGGGAACAGAGGGCCATACAGCAAAGCATAGGAGGTAAGGTCTATTTACAAGTAAAAGTCTAAAACCTCTGAATGCCACCATTTACTTGTATATTTCTATATTGGTGAAATCTAGAAATAGCTAGAGACAAATTTTTTAAGTATAGTATAGTTCATAGTATATAGTATAGTTTACCATTTAACAGAATAGTTCATAAAGCTGCAAATGTAAGGCATACATTCATTCTGATGATTTATGCATGGTGGGTCTTAGTAATAGACCTGAAATAGACTTACTGAACTCAGTAATAGACCTGAAATTGAGTGGGAAATCTTAGAAAACATTTTCCCTGGTGGGGAAGTTTTGGTAACATATATTCATTTTCTATGCCAACTTTTGTTTTTAATTTTCTACCATTAATCAGCTTCTATTCTTGATACAATAAGTTGGTACAGTCTCACTCAGAGTCATGGAAGCTAAACAACCTCCTCCTGAATGATTATTTTATAAATGAAGAAATCAAGATGGAAATCAAAAATTCTTTGAATTAAACCAAAATAGAAAAAACTCTAAACAATTCACAACAGTCTCCCCCTCTTGCCAGAGGAAGCAACATCCCTAGACTGCTTCACAGCCTAAGAACAGAGTACAAAGAGTGCTGTTAACCAGACTAAATCTATAAGAAAAGATCGAACAATAAATCTAGATGGGAAGGGCCCAGCAAAAAAACACGGGGAGCACAAAGAATCAAACGGAAAGCTCACCCCTAAAGAGAAATACAAGCTCTCAACCATTTGACACAAACCAGACTCAAAACACCAACATGTCACAGGAAGAATTCCAATTATGGATCATAAACAAGCTGAATAATATACAAGAATCAATGGATAACCAACACAAAGAAACCACAAAAAAAATACAGGATTTGGAGGAAAAGTTCACTAAAGAAATTGAAATATTGAAAAAAAACCAAACTGAACTCCTAGAAATGAAGAATTCACTCAGAGAGCTACAAAACACTGTGGAAAGTCTCAAGAGCAGGGTAGATCAAACAGAGGAAAGAATCTCAGAGATTGAAGATAACTCTTTCCAACTAAATAAGTCAGTCACAGAGATAGACCGAAGAAGTAAGAGAAATGATCAGAGTCTTCAAGAAATGTGGGATTATGTGAAGAAACCTAACCTGAGAGTTACTGGCATTCCTGAGGGTGAAGAAGACAATAAGCAAGGGTTGGACAAGCTATTTGAAGACATAATTGAGGAAAATTTTCCAGGCCTTGCTAATACCCTAGACATACAGATTCAAGAAGCTCAAAGGACCCCTGGGAGATTCATAGCAAATAGGAAAACACCACGCCACGTAGTCATCAGGCTGACCAAAATATCCACTAAAGAGTCCCTTCTCCGAGCTGTAAGGAGAAAGAAACAAGTAACTTACAAAGGAAAATCCATCAGAATTACGCCAGATTTCTCAGCTGAAACCTTACAAGCAAGAAGAGGTTGGGGCCCCATTTTCACGCTTCTGAAACAGAATAATGCCCAGCCTAGAATCTTGTACCCAGCTAAGCTAAGTTTTCTATACGAAGGAGAAATTAAGACATTCTCAGATAAACAAAGGTCGAGGGAATTCACCAAGACAAGACCAGCCCTCCAAGAAGTACTCAAAAGAGAGTTACACACGGATCAGCACAAGAAAGACCCGCGAATGTAAAACTACTCAAGAGCTAAAGATCAAATTCCAGATACCACAATGGCTCAGGAGAGAAAACATCGCAATGAAGTTCTACCCAACAAGCTGAACAAAAAACTGTCTCACTTATCACTTTTCTCAATAAATGTGAATGGCTTGAATTCCCCACTCAAGAGACATAGACTGGCCCAATGGATAAAAAAACACAATCCAAGTATCTGCTGTCTTCAAGAAACCCACCTAACCTGCAAAGATGCATTTAGACTGAAAATAAAAGGATGGAAATCGATATTTCAAGCAAACGGTAACCAAAAGAAAGCTGGCGTGGCAATCTTAATTTCCAATAACTTAGCTTTCAAACCAACAAAAATAATAAAAGACAAAGATGGCTACTACATACTGGTTAAGGGCACAATTCAACAAGAAGCCATGACTATACTCAATATATATGCACCCAACCTAGGTGCACCTAGATTCATAAAGCAAACCCTACTAGATCTGAACCAAATGATAGATAACAATACCGTAATAGCTGGAGACTTTAACACCCCACTGACAGTACAGGACAGATCCTCTAAACAGAAAAATAAACAAAGACATAATGGACCTAAATAGAATGCTAGAACAAATGGGCATGGCTGACATCTATAGGACATTCTACCCAAAGTCCACGGAATATACATTCTTCTCATCAGCTCACGGGACATTCTCTAAGATTGACCATGTCCTAGGACATAAAGCATGTCTTAAAAAATTCAAAAAAATAGAAATTATACCATGCATCTTCTCAGTTCACAGTGGAATAAAAGTAACAATGAACCCAAACAGAAACCCTCACTCTTACTCAAAGTCATGGAAGCTAAATAACTTTCTCCTGAATAATTATTCTATAAAGGAAGAAATCAAGAGGGAAATCAAAAGTTTCTTTGAATTAAATGACAATGGAGATACAACTTATCAAAATCTATGGGACGCAGCTAAAGCAGTCCTGAGAGGAAAATTCATATCCATAAATGCCTATATCAAAAAGACAGAAAACCTGCAAATAGACAACCTAACGAATAGACTCAAAGAGCTGGAGAAAGAAGAACAGAATGACCCCAAACCCAGCAGAAGGCGAGAAATTACTAAGATCAAATCAGAATTAAATGAAAAGGACAACAAAGAAACTATAAGGGAAATTAATAAAACAAAAAGTTGGTTCTTTGAAAAGATAAACAAAATAGACACACCTCTGGCTAGACTAACCAAGAACACAAAAGTAAAATCTCTAATAACCTCCATTAGGAACATGAAAGGAGAAATCACAACCGATGCTACAGAGATACAAGATATCATCTATGAATTCTACAAAAATCTTTATGCACACAAACTGGAGAATGTGGAGGAAATGGACAAATTTTTAGAAACACATAGTCTTCCCAGGCTCAACCAAGAAGAAATAGAGTACCTGAACAGACCAATATCAAGAACTGAAATCGAAACAGCAATAAAAAACCTTCCCAAAAAGAAAAGCCCTGGTCCAGAGGGGTTCACACCTGAATTTTACCATACATACAAAGAAGAACTGGTGCCCATCCTACATAAACTATTCTCCAATATTGAGAAGGATGGAATTCTCCCCAACACGTTCTGCCAATCTAACATTGATACCAAAACCAGGAAAGGACGCAACAAAAATAGAGAACTACAGACCAATTTCTCTCATGAATATAGATGCAAAAATTTTCAATAAAATACTAGCAAATCAAATCCAAGAACTTATCAAAAAAATAATCCACCACGACCAAGTGGGCTTCATCCCAGAGATGCAGGGGTGGTTCAACATACGTAAATCTATAAATGTAATTCACCACATAAATAGAAGCAAAAACAAAAACCATATGATACTCTCATTAGATGCAGAAAAAGCATTTGACAAAATTCAACACCCTTTTATGATAAAAACGCTTAACAAAATAGCCGTGGATGGAACCTACCTAAAATTGATACAAGCCATATACGACAAACCCACAGCCAACATCCTTCTGAACGGGAAAAATTGAAAGCACTCCCACTCAGAACTGGAACCAGACAGGGCTGCCCACTGTCCCCATTCCTTTTCAACATAGTATTGGAAGTCCTTGCGAGAGCTATCAGGCAAGAGAGCAAAATCAAGGGAGTCCAAATAGGGAAGGAAGAGATCAAACTCTCACTTTTTGCTGATGATATGATGCTATATCTGGAAAAACCCCAGGATTCAACCATGAGACTGCTGGAATTGATTAACGAATACAGCAAAGTCTCAGGCTACAAAATTAATATACACAAATCGGAGGCATTTATATATGCCAGTAACAGTCAATCGGAAAACCAAATTAAAGACTCAATACCCTTCAAAATAGCAACAAAGAAAATAAAATATCTAGGTATATACCTAACTAAAGAGGTAAAGGACCTCTATAAGGAAAACTATGAAACACTGAGAAAAGAAATAGCAGAACTTGCAAATAGATGGAAAAATATACCATGCTCGTGGATCGGAAGAATCAACATTGTTAAAATGTCTATACTACCCAAAGTGATCTACAGGTTCAATGCAATCCCTATTAAACTACCAACATCATTCTTCACAGACGTAGAGAAAGTAATTATACACTTTGCATGGAATGAGAGAAGACCCCGTATAGCAAAAGCAATTTTAAGCAACAAAAACAAAATGGGAGGTATTTATTTGCCAGACCTCAAACTATACTACAAGGCCGTGGTTCTTAAAACAGCCTGGTACTGGCACAAGTACAGGGACACAGACCAGTGGAACACAACAGAAAATCCAAATATAGAACCATCCTCATATAGTCACCTAATTTTTGACAAAACAGGGAACAATATACTCTGGGGACAAGAATCCCTATTCAATAAATGGTGCTGGGAGAATTGGTTAGCCACATGTAGAAGAGTGAACAGGACCCACAGCTTTCACCTCTCACAAAAATCAAATCATGGTGGATAACAAGACTTAAACCTTAGGCGTGATACAATCAGAATTCTAGAAGAAAATGTAGGAAAGACTCTTACAGACATTGGCCTAGGTAAAGATTTTATGAAGAAGACCCCCAAGGCAATCACAGCAGCAACAAAAATAAATGAATGGGACATGATTAAATTAAAAAGCTTCTGCACAGCCAAAGAAACACTCACAAGAATAAACACACCACCTACAGAATGGGAAAAAGTTTTTGCATACTACACATCAGATAAAGGACTGATAACAAGAATCTGTTTAGAACTCAGGAAAATCAGCAAGAAAAAAATCAAACAACCCTATCAAAAAGTGGGCAAAGGACATGAATAGAAACTTCTCAAAAGAAGATATAAGAATGACTAACAAACATATGAAAAAATGCTCAACATCCCTAATCATCAGAGAAATGCAAATCAAAACCACAATGAGATATCACTTAACCCTAGTGAGAATGGCCTTTATTAAAAAAACCCAGAACAACACATGTTGGCGTGGATGTGGAGAGACAGGAACACTCATACACTGCTGGTGGGACTGCAAACTAGTGCAACCCCTGTGGAAAGCATTATGGAGGTATCTTAAACAGATTCAAGTAGACCTGCCATTCGATCCAGCAATCCCATTATTGGGCATATACCCAAAGGAAAAAAGGTCATTCTGTAACAAAGACATATGTACCCGAATGTTTATAGCAGCACAATTCACAATAGCAAAGATGTGGAAACAACCCAAATGCCCATCAATACATGATGTGGATTAGTAAGCTGTGGTATACGTATACCATGGAATATTACTCAGCTATAAGAAATAATGAAGATACGACATCTCTATGGTTCTCCTGGAGAGAGTTGGAGCCCATTCTATTAAGTGAAGTATCCCAAGAATGGAAAAACAAGCATCACATGTACTCACCAGAAAATTGGTTTCCCTGATCATCACCTAAATACACATCTGGGAATGACACCAATCGGATATCAGACTGAGGTGGGGGGTGGGGGGATGGGATGGATGTATGCCTACATAATGAGTGCATTGCGCACCGTTTGGGGAATGGTCATGCTTGAAGGTGCTGACTCGGGAAGAGGGGGGTGGGCAAGGGAGGGATATATACCTACATGATGGGTGCAACGCGCACTGTCTGGGGAACAGACACGCCTGGAGCTTTGACTTGGGGGGAAAGGCGGTACATGGGCAACGTATGTAACCTGTAATTCTGTATCCCCCATAATAATAAGATGAAATTAAAAAAAATTCTTTGAATTAAATGACAAAGGAGACACAAGTTATCAAAATCTGTGGGGCACAGCTAAAGCAGTCCTGAGAGGAAAATTTATTTCCAGAAATCCCTATATCAAAAAGACAGAAAACTTACAAATAGACAGCCTAATGAATAGACTCAAAGAGCTGGAGAAAGAACAACAGACCGACCCCAAACCCACCAGAAGGAGAGAAATTAATAAGATCAAATCAGAACTAAATGAAATGGACAACAGAAAAACCATACGGGAGATTAATAAAAGAAAAAGTTGGTTCTTTAAAAAGATAAACAATATTGATACGCCTCTGGCTAGACTAACCAAGAGCAGAAAAGAAAAATCTCTAATAACCTCCATCAGGAACATGAAAGGAGAAATCACAACTGATGCCACAGAGATACAAGATATCATCTATGAATTCTACAAAAACCTTTATGCACACAAACTGGAAAATGTGGAGTAAATGGACAAATTTTTAGAAACACACAGCCTCCCTAGGCTCAACCAGGAAGAAATTGAATTCCTGAACAGACCAATATCAAGAACTGAAATCGAAACAGCAATAAAAAAACCTTCTCAAAAAGAAAAGTCCTCGACCAGATGGCTTCACACCCGAATTTTACCACACCTACAAAGACGAACTGGTGCCTATCCTACAAAAGTTATTCTACAACATTGAGAAGGAAGAAATTTTAAATATTTTAAAAATTTTAAAAATTTAAATAATTTTATTTAAATTTTTTTTATTTCAGCTTATTATGGGGGATACAAAAGTTTAGGTTATGTATATTGGCCATGCCTCCCCACAACCCCCCCCCGAGTCAGAGCTTCAAGCATGTCCATTCCCCAGACAGTGCACATCACACTCATTATGTAGGTGTACACCCATCCCCTTCCCCCCGACGTCTGCCCGACACCCGGTTGGTGATATTCCCAAATGTGTACTTAGGTGATGATCAAGGAAACCAATTTGCTATTGATTATGTGTGGTGCTTATTTTTCCATTCTTGGGATACTTCATTTAGTAGAATGGGTTCCAGCTCTATCCAGGAGAACATAAGAGATTCTATATCACCGTTATTTCTTATAGCTGAGTAATACTCCATGGTATACATATACCATATTTTACTGATCCTCTCATGTATTGATGGGCATTTGGGTTGTATACCATGGAGTATTACTCAGCTATAAGAAATAGTGGGGATGTAGCATCTCTTATGTTTTCCTGGATAGAGCTGGAACCCATTCTGCTAAGTGAAATATCCCAGGAATGGAAAAATAAGCACCACATGTACTCACCATCAAATTGGTTTCACTCATCATCACCTAAGAGCATATTTAGGAATGACATTAATATTGTGTCGGGCAGGTGTGGGGAGGGGAGGGGATGGGTGTATGCATACTTAATGAGTGCGATGCACACCGTCTGTGGGATGGATGTGCTTGAGACTCTGACTCGGGAGGGTGGGGGAGCAAGGGCAATATATGTAACCTAAACTTTTGTATCCCCATAATATGCTGAAATAATAAAATAAATAAAAGGGTATAGATTTTCCCATACACTTTTTTACTCTTAAAGTATCATGTTGGTCATTCATGTGTATACATTTTTAATGTTTGACATTTCATTTGACAACAGTACCTTGTATATATGGAGTTAATTT
Source organism: Eulemur rufifrons (assembly GCF_041146395.1). NCBI lineage: Eukaryota > Metazoa > Chordata > Mammalia > Primates > Lemuridae > Eulemur > Eulemur rufifrons. The sequence goes on from NC_090989.1 coordinate 155,680,483, forward strand.
TAAAAGTTTCTTACATTACCTCATTTAGGATTGATGGAGCAACTATATCTTATTATTTCTTTATTTGTAGGTTGCACTGACTTACTATGAAACATTCCTTAATTTTAAGAGAAAATACTGTTTATGTCATATCATGCTATACTTTCATTCACACTTTAAAGAGATTATTGAGATTCTTTCTCCATTGTTCCTCTAGAACACCGCACTAAAAGATTTTCTCACTGGTAGCTTTTATCAGTTTTCTTTACTGATTCCTCTTCATCTTTCTGAACTTCTAATACTGGAGTGCCCCCAGGTTTAATTCCTTACCTTTTCTCTGTCTGTACTCTATCCTCCCACTGTCCTCCCTCCCCATGATCTTATCTAGTCTCTTATACACCACTGACTTCCAAACGTAGATCTCTAGCTTATATTTCTCCCTTGAACTCCATACTTACATATTTAATTGAATCTTTCGTTGGATGTCTAATAAACACCTCAAACTCAAAAGCTCCGAAACCAAATTCCTTATCGTGTTATCAGAACTGTTCCTTTCTCACTCTTCACCTTGGTCAGTGGCTTAGGCCAAAGACATCTGGACTCTCTCATACCATATCTCCAATCCTTAAGCAGCTTCTATCAGCTTTACTTTAAAAATACATCTAAATCTGACCATTCACCACTTTCACTGTTCCCACCCGTGTGTAAGCCATCGTTATCATTTATATGATGACTGCAGTAGTGTCCTAACTGGTTTCCCTCCTTCCTCCCTTGCCCCTTTTATTTTCTTCTCCAGCTAGCATCCAGAGAAATGTTTTAAAAACATAAATGAGATGTCATTCGTTTGCTTAAAACCTGCTCAAGTAGGGGTCCCCAACCTATGGTGAGTTGTATAATTATTTCATTATATATTACAGTGTAATAATAATAGAACTAAAGTGTAAAATAAATGTAATGCATTTGAATTATCCCAAAACCATCCCCACATCCCTTGTCCATGGAAAAATTGTCTTCCATAAAAACAGTCCCTGGTGCCACAAAGGTTGGGGACTGCTGCTCTAATGGCTATCGTCTTACTCAGAGTAGGAGCAACGGTCTAGATAATGGTTTGTAAGGCCCTAATGAATCTAGCCTTTATTTATAGATTTGACTCTTATCTCCTGCTTTCGTTTCTACTCCTTTTGTCCCTTTCCCGCAGTCCACTCCAGCTACCCTGGTCTCCTTCCTGTTCTTTATGCATGTTAGTGCCAGTCAAACATCTGCCTCAGAGCCTTTGCCTTTCTTGTTCTCTCTGCCTAGAATACTCCTCCCCCAGTTATTTCACAGGTCATTCTGTCTCCTCCTTCGTGTCTCTACTCATGTTACAATCTCAGCCACAGTCTCCTGGTCACTGTATTTAAAATTATAAATGTTTGTTTCATACTTCTTATTCCCCAATCTAGCTTTTTCTCTGTAGCATTTATCACTTCTAAGATACTATATACTTATTTAGTTTAATTATTTTCTTTCCCCAAACCACTATAATGTAAACTTCGTAAGAGAAGGAATTTAAAAGAAATTATATTGTGGATTACTTTACCCTCAGTATCTAAAATAGTGCATGGCACATCATGAGTTCTTGGTAAATATTTGGTGAATTAATATATGAATAAATAAATACCTTTGTTGTCAACCCTTAGGAGAGAAGCGTCTATTTTGAATCTGTTAAATTATATAAAATTGCTGATATTTGATCTATTTTAGACCTATAAAACAGCACTTTCATGATCAACCTAATAAGTTGCTGGTAACTTGGTTATCCACATGCAGTATAACTATATAATAGCTTTTAAAAGAAAACATATGGGGCTTATTTATTGCCAATATCAGGATTACATGTGTTGGTGATAGTATGTAGATATACTCCTGATAGGAAGATGGTTTTGAGATTTTTGAGATCTCTATTGTTTATGCCCCTTTTTTCTATTCAAAAATTTCTATTTAAATATTTGCCATCTTTCCCACAAGTTATATAAGCAGTATATTGAATTTTTAATAGGTGCATTCTATCTTGTCTGCTATTGCTGAGAGACATGTGGCTGACTGAATCTCAGAGACACTTCTGACTGATAAACAGATTTGGTCTAAACTTCTTTGTCTAATACTTGCCAAAGAAATGAACATTCAGGAAGTATTGTCAGAGTAAATTGAATGTAACAGAGGACAAAGCTGTCTTCTTCAGTTGGTATTGAGGAAGAGGGCCTTCAGGTTGCTCTTTTTGAGAGGTTTCTGCGATGACAGGCTTAGGGCATTAAAAAAGATGGCTCCTTGTACTTCCACTGCTATCATCCAAAAGATAAACCAGCTGTCTCTCTGGAACCTACTCCAAGTCTACATTCTGGTTTCTTCCTTTGGGTATTGCCCCCACCCTCAAAAGCTCATAGTCTGACAGGATTTTTGTGCTACATTTAGATGACAGTTTGGGGGAAGAGATACTGGAATTGCATGAATATTTTGTTATTCTGTGGAAAAACCAGTATAGAATATTCTAGTTTGGGGATCCTGCAGAAAATCTGGATTATACAATAGCCTTATCTGTGTCTCACATTCATCAGCATGTCATTTGCTCATTGTACACACATTTTGCTGAATCAAGTATAAAAATGTTAGGAATTGTGAGTACTGAATACTCTATATCTAGGTGGGTAAGATACAGTTATGCATGAGTTTCATGGGTTTCTCTTTTTCTGGACTCCTCCCTTAAAGGTCTTCAGCCGTGCTTCTTTGTCTGTCTGTGTAATCTATCCGGATTTTCTCATACATACCCACTACATCCACAAATTGAAAACTTCTACATCTCTAGCTCCATTTCAGACTTCTGCTGTAAATCTCTGATTCTTATAGTTAACTCCCCCACTGTACCTCTATTTGATACTTCAAATCAATATGTTTTAAAAATACTTCTCCTGTACTCCTGAATATTATCCCTTCGGACTCCTCATGAAGACACCTGGAAGTTGTCATAGACTACTCCCTTTCCTTCACCACTTTGAATGATCAACTCATTGGTTTTTCCATTGTTTACATCCTCTTCCTTCTTCAGAGTTTTGTGGTTCTCTTCACATCCACACCAGCATCTGTTGTTTTGGGACTTTTTGAAAAAAGCTACTCTCACTGGAGTTAGGTGATATCTCATTGTAGTTTTGATTTGCATTTCCCTGATGATTAGAGACATTGAGCATTTTTTCATACGTTTGTTGGCCATTAGTATATATTCTTTTGAAAAGCTTTCTGTTCATGTCTTTTGCCAATATGGGGTTGATGTTTTCTTGCTGATGGCTTGAGTTCTTTGTAGATTCTGTTTGTTAGCTCTTTATTGGATATGTAGAGTATTTAAATATTATCTCCCATTCTTTAGGTAGTCTTTTTGCTCTATTGATTGTTTCTTTGGCTATGCAGAAGCTTTGTAATTTGATCAGGTCCCATTTATTTATTTTTGTTCTTGTTATGATTGCCTTTGGGGTCTTCTTCATAAATTCTTTGCCTAAATCCATATCTATAAGAGTTTTTCCAGTCTCTTCTGCCAGAATTCTTGTAGTTTCGTGCCTGAGGTTTAAGTCTCTTATACATTGTGAATTAATTTTTGTGAGTGGTATCAGGTACAGATCCTGTTTCAGTTTTCTATGTGTGGCTATCCAGTTTTCCCAACACCATTTATTGAATTGGGATTCTTTTATCCAGTGTATTTTTTTGTCTGCTTTGTCAAAGAGCAGATGGCAATATGAGGATGGTTTTATATCTGGGTTCTCTGTTCTAATCCATTGGTCTATGTCTCTGTTCTTGTGCCAGTACCATGCTGTTTTGATTACTATAGCTTTGTAGTATAGCTTGAAGTCTGGTAAGGAGATGCCTCCTGATTTGTTCTTTTTGCTTAAGGTTGCTTTCGCTATTTGGAGTCTTTTCTGGTTCTTTATAAAGCATAGAATTATTTTTTTTTCTAGATCTTCAAAAAAATAACGTTGGTATTTTAATGATGATTACATTGATTTTGTAATCACCTTGGGTGGTATAGACATTTTAACAATGTTGATTCTGCCAATCTGTGAGTATGATATGTTTTTACATCTGCTTACATCCTCTGCAGTCACCTGCCTCAGAGTTTCATTGTTCACCCTGTCATAGAGGTCTTTCACCTCCTTGGTATAAATATATTCCTAGGTATTTCATTTTCTTTGTTGCTTTCACCTTATGGCTCATAGGAGTGCCTCTTTCATGTTCATTTTGGCCAGTCTGATGACTATGTGTGGTGGTGATTGCCTCTTTGCAATGAATCTCTCAGGCTTCCTTTGAGCTTCCTGTACCTGGATATCTAGATTTTTACTAAGCCCAGGGAAATTTTCCTCAATTACTCCCTCAAATAGGTTTTCCAACCCTGTGTTTTTTCTTTGTCGCCTCTAGGGATGCCTGCGATTCTTATGTTAGTCTTCTTTACATAATCCCATATTTCTTGTAGGTTTTATTCATTCCTCTTATTTCTCAGTTCTTTCTTTTTGACTGTCTTATTTAACTCAAAGGTGTTGTTTTCAAAGCTCTGAGATTCTTTCTTCTGCCTGATCTAGCCTATTATTAAGACTTTCCACTGTGTTTTGTATTTCCTTGAATGAATTTTTGAGTTCCAGAAGTTCTGTTTGATTTTTTAAAAATAATTCGATTTCCTTAATGAGTTTTTTATTCATTTTCTGCATTGTTTTTGTGGTTTCTTTGTGTTGGGTTTCTATTTTCTCTTGTATTTCATTGAGCTTCCTTACAATCCATATTCAAAATTCTTTGTCATTTCAGCCTTTTCATTTTGGTTGGTATCCATTGGTAAGGAGTTACTGTTTTCTTTTGGGGGTGTTCTTTTCCTTTGATTTTTTTTATGTTTTTGGATTTCTTTCACTGACTCCTTCTCTTCTGGCCTCTCAAGTGAGACCTTGGAGTGCTAGGCCTGCCTTAATGGGCCTGTCTTTGGGTCCCCAAAGATCAATCTGTGAATGTGCCGGGGAGAGGAGTGCTGGTCCTGAGTTGCCTCTGAGTTCTCGCAGGTTAGGTATACCTCTTGGGTTACCTCTGACCTGCAATCTTCACCTTTTTCCAACAGTGTGTAGTGAGTTAGGCCCCCCAGTTTAATCTCAGTGATGGTAGATAGTACTTGTGAGTATGAATGAACTGCTTCTTGTTTGCTTGAGTTGGAAGGTGCTATGTTTAGCTATGGGGTTGTTCTCCCTGTCATTGATTGATGTTTGTGTGGAAGAGCTATCTGCCTAGATGGTTTTTGAGCTTGTGGTAAGCTCTCATCCCTGAGGTGGGTCATATGAATGCCCTACGCTTTAGAAGGGACCCTGTAGCTCCCAGGAGTTTGCTTGATCTCTACTTCCCCAGGGATGGTGGAGGAGCAAGACAAATTGTGGCTGGATTGCGAGAGCCAGGGAGGCTTTGCAAGGCCTAGGTGTGTCTCAGAGGTTGCTTATCAGGCCACTGGGGGAGCTGCTGGTTTGAAGTTCAGGGCAATTTCTCCAAGCCAGGTAGGCTGTTCCTGAGGGAGGGGCCTAATCACCTGAGAGCTAAGGCTTTGGGCCATGCTCTTTCTGCTCTTGTCCATTAGTGCAGTTTCTGTGTAGGGTGGTATGAGTACCTTCCGTATTCACTCCCTGTAACTCCACAGCACATTCCCATCAGATTAATTTGTGTGAGTTCCCTCACTGCCCGAGACCAGCTCTTGAACTACCCCTCAGTCTGTGTGTCTGACCTACTAGTGTGTATCTCCACAGGATGCTGGCCAGTGGAGGAATCCCCAATTGTTCATGCCTGTTCACAAGACCCCAAGGGGAGAGAGGTAGGCCTGTGTGTCCACAGGGACCTCTGCCTGAGGGAAAAAACCACTCAACAAGTTTCTTGGTTCAGGCTTGTACTTCTATTGTAATGAGTCAGGGGAGGAGCTGCTGCTCCTGTTCATCTAGTGCACTGGAGGCATTTGGTTGTCATGGGATCCAGGGGCCATGCTAATTCATGTTCCTCATCACCCTGTTACACTCTCCGTTTGGCTATCTCTGCGAGGGCTTCCTCACCACTCATGTCCAGGACCGAGATCTTTCCCCTGGATCTTCTTGTGCCACTTTTGTTTCTGGGGTGTGGGGGGGGGGGCACTGCTTCTGGCCTGCCTGTCTATGCTGCCAGCATGTAATGCCATGAGATGCCTGGGGGCCAGAAGCTCGCAAATTATGGCAGACCCACTCTCGGTGGGGCACCCACTGTGGAGATGCAGCTGTTCGTGTGCTACTTGGTTCAGAGTATTCTTGCAGTTGCAATGGGGGAGGGGCCACAGCTACCAACTGGCCCGAGAGCTAATATTACTCTCTCTAATGCCAAGATTGGAGAGGGGTGCAAAGGAGGAAGTGTCTAAATGTAAGATAGCCAGCACTCTGATCTTATATGGCACTCTCCTGAAAACTGTCCCTTTTGAACACCTGAACTCCTGTGATTGCTGGTTCACCCTATTCCTATTTAGCTGCTGTGCCTGGGCTCATGGAGGGTGGAAGCACCTCCAAAATGTTTTATATCCCAATGCTCACTGAAGGTACCTATGTGGGGAGGGGAAGCCCCCACCCCCACCCCTTACTCTTTCACTGGGCTCTCGATTTGGACCACACCACTGTGTTGTTTATCTTTTTCTTTCTCAGCTTCACAATTTTTCTCATTTGGGTCTCCAGACGTCTCTTTTGTCTCTCCCTGTGATCCACACCTGAGCTGCAACTGCTCTCTGCTTTCTTCAGTCCAATATTCTGCCTTCCAGCCAGGATGATCTGAAAAGTGATGTCTCTAGTTGGCCATCTTTGCTACCCTCAAAATAAGATTTTTTAATAGTATTTTTCAAATCTGAAGGCTAGGAAGTTCAGCAGATTTGGTGTCTGGTGAGGGTTGCTCTCTGTTTCCAAGATGGTGCCTTTTTGTTGCAAGCTCTGGAGGGGATGAACACCAGGTCTTCACATGGTGAAAGGAATGGAAGGGCTTGTTTTTCTTCTTTTTGCCCTTTTCCATCTTCTTTTAAATTATTTGAATTTTTTTTGACACAGGGTCTTGCCCAGGCCAGAGTACACTGGTGTCATCATAACTCACTGCAACCTCGATCTCCTGGGCTCAAGTGATCCTCCTGCCTCAGCCTCCCAATTAGCTGGGACTACAGGTGTGTGCCACCATGCCTAGCTAATTTTTTTTATTATTATTTTTTGAAGAGATAGCACCTTGCTACATCGCTCAGGCTGATCTCAAATTCCTGCTCTCAAGTAATCCTCCTGCCTTGGCCTCCTAAAGTGTTAGGATGGCAGGCGTGAGCCACAACATCTAGCCTATTTGAATAATTTTTAAGGATTCCATGAAAATTTATTGGCTTTTTAGCTGTACTTCTTTGCATAATTTTTTAATTATTCGTCTACTAATTATACATTCATAGGTTTCAGAGTCTACTTAGAATTAATATTGTTCCACTTCACATGAAATGTAGATATTTGCAATGATATAAGTATATTTATAAACATACATCCCCCTGGTAGTCTTTGTTACATTTGTTATCTCTGTTACATTTCTATATAATATGATTCTTTAAGATAGTGTTATAATTTTTTCTTTAATCAATTTTATTTTAAAGAAATTAATAAAAATATTCCTTAATATTTACCCATATGTTTACCGGTTTCAATATTATTCATTTCAGTAGATTCAGGAGTTTACCTTTGGTGTCACTTTCTTTCAGTATAAAAAACTTTCTTTTTGAGAAAAGGTCTTACTCTATTGCCCCAGGTAGAGTGCAGTGGAATCATCATAGCTTACTGTAGCCTCCAACTCCTAGTCTTAGGTGATCCTCCTGCCTCAGCCTCCTGAGTAACTGAGAGTACGGGCATTAACCATGCCTGGTTAATCTTTTTATTTTTTTTGTAGAACTGGGATCTCACTATTGCCAGGCCGGTCTTGAACTCTTGGGCTCAAGCAATCCTCCCCTCTTGGCCTCCCAAAGTGCTAGGATTACAGGTGTGAGGCATTGCGCCCAGTCTGACATTTTTCATAATGTGAGTTTGGCAATTATGTAGTCTCTCAGTTTTCCTTTTTCTGAAAATGTCCTTATTTCACCTTCAGTTCTTTAACAGTCTTTATCTCTGGATATAAAATTCTGGATTGACTCTTTTTTCTGCCACATTAAATGTTACTTCATTGTGATCTGGCTTCATAGTTTCTGATGAAAAGTCAGTGATCATCTTTTGCTGTATATAATTTGTTGTTTTTCTCTATTTTTAAGATCTTTATTATTTATTTCTAGCAGTTTGACTGTGTTGTACCTATGCATGGATTCCTTTGTTCTATTTGCAGATTTGCTGAGCTTATGGAATTTCTAAATTTATGTCCTTCACCAACACTGGGAAGTTTTCTGTCATTGTTTTTACAAGTATTTTCTGCCTCATTTTCTCTAGTGTTTCTCTGTCTATGTCTTTTCTCTCTTTTTCTCAGATTCTAATTGTGTTAGAAATTTTCAAATTTTCCACACATCTCAGAGGCTCTGCTTGTTTATTTTCTTTTTCTCTTTCACTTTTCAGATGAAATAAATTCTGTTGATCTGTCTTCAAGTTTACTAGCTGTTTCCTCCATAATTTTTATTCTTCCATTAAGCTCATTCAGTGATTTTTACATTTCTCGTATTGTTTTTCTATTCTAAAGTTTCCAAATGGTTCTTTTTTATACTTTCCATTTTCTCTTGAGATTTATTTTGTTATTTATTAAGAACATATTTTCCTCTACCTCACTAAGTATAGTTACAATAGCTCTTTTCAAGTGTTTGTCTGATAATTCCTATATCTTGATTATCTCAGAGTTAGCATCTGTTGATTGTCTTTTCTCTTGACACTAGGAACATTTTCCTAGCTTGTCAGATATTGGGTAACTTTGGATTGTATCCTGGACATGTTATGTTGTTATGGATATAATATATCATATTATATCCTGTCAATGTTATATTGTAGAGAATCTGGATTCCTTTTTTATTGCTCTTAAAAGTCTTTGTGTTTTGGTTATACCAGTCAATACATTTGACTAGACTGAGACTGTATACTGTTATGCCTGTGGCAGGCAGTGGCTTAGATCTTAGTTCAGTTCTCTAAGCCACAGGTGCCAGCTGCTTTCAGTTTGCCCTGTGCATGTGTGGTTCAGGGATCGGCAAAAGTCTTGGTGTACATTTAAACACAGAAGTTAGGGTTACCCTTATCAGCCTTTTTCCTTTTTAGTGTTTTCTCTCACCTCACTAATGCCCTAGTTGCCCAAAATCATCTCCTGTTTCCTTGGACTGGAAAGATGAGTGTTGTTGTTTTTTTTTTTTTTTTTTTTTTTTTAATCAGTTTTAGCATCTACGAAGACTGCAGCTGCCCCTAAGGCAAATCTCAAAAATAAAGTTCCTTAGGGGTGTGGTAGTACTTCATAGTAATTACTTGCTCCACACTTGACTCCCTTACAAAATCTGCCTGCCTTCATTCAGCCATCAGAACTCTTAGATAGTTGGTGTTTTGTACTTTGTTCAGAGTTTGTAGCAGTTATTTGTGGGAAGATCAATTTGTTAGATGTCAACTCCATCCTCTGGGGAGTGGAATTCTGATACTTTTTTTGTTTCTGAGAGAATAGAATGAATTAGAGCTGCGATCTGCAAAGCCCTGATACTTGGCACTCTGTGCCTATAATACAACCTTTCCTGAAGTTTGTCTTTCCTATTAATTAATTTCTAAATCTAGAGACCAAAATATTCTTTTCCTGACAGTCTGAGAGATGGCTAATATAAATGGGTGAAAATTCTACTTTTAGGTAATTTCTCTTATAAGTCTTATACCTGTTACTCTGCCATGGTTCTGCATATCCTTTGGTTTAATATCTATTTAAAGACCTTCTAGAATGCTAGCTTAAAGAGTTAATGTGTCTTTCAAGGACAGAATGCCAAACTTCATACTATATTTTACTCTGTGCCCTTAGCTTGTTTTCTAGAATGATTTGTGCCTTTTCCCCTTAATTTAGATTTGTTTGTAGTTGAGACTAGGTTAAAATTTTTAAACAAAACATCAATTTATAATTTTGATATTTTTGATGACCTTTAAGACTTTGAGAACTGTTTCCTTGTTATATTTTAACATAGAAGAGTATATAAAGTATGTACAGTTTCCAAAAGTATGATGCAAACAGCTGTGTTTACATACAAGAGAGTATATAAATAATATATGTACAGTTTACAAAAAAGGTATAATGCAGACAGCTGTGTAACAACCACCATATTAAGAAATAGAACTTTGCCAGTACTTTAGAATTTCTCTGTGCTCCCCTTCCTACTGAAATGACCATTATCTTTATTTTGGTGATAATCATTTTCTTCTTATTTTTCTCTACAGTTTTCTTCCTATATGAAGAACTCATGAGGTTTTCATCCATTCCTTCATTCCAGAAATATTAATCACTTATTACATGTCAGATTTTGTTATGTGTTCTAGAGATGCAACAGTAAATTAATATTTACTGCCTTAATGAACTTTACAGTTTAATGATAGAACTTTTATAGTTAATTTCATGAAATTTCCTCAGAGAAACTATATGATTTATTGGCTGGGGTCATATCTATGAACCATTAATAAAGTTGTTTTCTTCTTTGTCTTATTCTTTTATTCATTTATCAAATATTTACTGAACATTTAAAGGAATTGTGTTGTACCTTAGAATGCAGATGTTAATAAAAACCAACATAGCCCCAGCCCTTATAAACATGTTAGTGAAGGAATCTGGTTTTCTTTCTTGAAGACAAACTATGGACTAGGAATGATTTCTCCAACATAATAATACTTGGCTTATTTTAACAGCATCAGATGTATCTGTCATTAAGTGTTGAGTCAAATCATTCATTGTCTTAGCATGTAAAGGAACTGGCTTTATGTTATTCTACCTTGTCCTTAACCGTTGATGAACTTGTTCAAAGCAACAGTATTATACCAATTATGTAAGTCAGTCATTTCTAAGACTGAATATTCATAAAGAAAGGAAATTGGTCTAGGTGAGTGAAAAGTTAACCTAAGAATGCTAAAGACAAGTAGTGTTCTTCTATTTAATGTGGGAAAGAAGAGTAGCTTAGTGTAGATGTCTTGAACTTTTATTTCTCTTATTGAATATCTAAGAGGAGCAAAAAAGTTGGGCCTATATTTATTCATTGTTAATTATAGAGTATAGTGATAACAGGTTGGAGTATTATCACTGTTCTAGTCTTTGACAATAGCTCTTAATGCAGGAGAAAGAGGCTTTTTAAAAAAGAATTAAGAGCATTTGCAGTACCATTTCTCTGTGTGTGCCATTTCCTTGGATTTGAGCCTTGAAATAACTTTACCCAGGTGTAATTCCAAAATAGATTTTTATTTATTCTAACTTGTATATGAAAGTGGTACTGCTAATGAATTGAACTTACTTTGTGTGGATAATCATGACATGACATGGTTTCTTTAAGATACAGATATATTGATTCTGTCATTAAAATAAGGACTGGTGTTGACAATAATAATTCAAGGCTGCTTATTATCTGTTATATTGTTTCTCACCCAGTAACAGTGTTGCTAAAATTGATATTTAATGTTCCTGACATTTAATATCATTTCATTTTACCAAATTTCTGGTCCCAAGGTATTTTGAACTTTCAACTAAAAAGGAATTCTGAATTTCTGCTCATGACCCTTGAGCTATGACATAAAGCTGCCACAAGCTTACCAAATGATGGTCAGAATTAGGGGTCCCCTAAGAGGTATGTACTGAGGATTAAGAGAAAACTTGAAATGGGGAGGAATTCATTGTACCAAGTAAGTTAATGACTCTTGGGAATGTCAATGAAGGACACTTCAGAGGCCTGTACTAATTTAAATGCTAGATTTGGCTTTTTACTTAGTAAATGAAAGTGATCTTCCCCAAGAACTTTTGAAATAGGAAATGTCTTTCCTCTGGGAGTTAATTACAAAAGCAGTATATAATTATTCATAGCATAGTTTAACAGTTACCTTATGAAATGGTTAATTTTCTGTGTCAATTTGACTGGGTCATGGAGGACCCAAATATTTGGCTCAACATTTCTGGGTATGTCTGTGAGGATATTTCCAGACGAGATTAGCATTTGAATTGATAAACTGAGTAAAGCAGATTGTCCTTTCTAGTGTAGTTGGTCTTCATCCAATCTGTTGAGGGCCTGAATGGAAAAAAAAAAAAGGAGAGGAAGGGAAAATTCATTCTCTCTCCCTGATGCTTGAGCTGGAACATTGGTCTTCTTCTGCCCTCAGACTCCTGGTTCTTAGGCTTTTGGACTCAGATTATAACTACACCACCAACTTTTTTGGATCTCCAGCTTGCAGACCTCAGATTATGGGACTTCTCAGCCTCCATAATTGTATGAGTCAATTTCTTGTAATCTCTTTCTAGATATATCCTCTTTGTTCTGTTTCTCTGGAGAATCCTGAAAATACAGATTTTGGTACCAGGATTGGGTTGCTGTTGTAACAAATGTCTAAAAATGTGAAAATGGCTTTGGAACTGGGTAATGGGTAGAGGCCAGAAGAATTTTGAAGTGCATCTAGAAAATGCCAGTGTTGCTGTGAGGGATAGTACAGAGAGCTGTAGAGAAAGCCTCCTTTTTAGAGAATATATAAGTAATCATAAAGACAATGTCGGAAGAAATATGGATGGTAAAGGTCATTCTGATGAAGTCTAATAGAAAAATGAGGAACATATTGGAAACTAGAGGAAGCGTGATCTTTATTTTAAAATTGTTAGGAACTTAGCTGAATCGTGTTCATGATTTAGTATTTTGTGGAAGGTAGGACTTGTAAGTGATGAAATTGGATATTTAGGAGATCTCTAAGCAAGCAGTCAGAAGGAGCAGCTTGGTTTCTCCAGACTGCCTAAAGTAAAATACAAGAAGAGAGAAATGCATAGAAGGTGGAATTGTTAAGCAAAGAAAAACTATATCTTGAAGATTTGGAATAATCTCAGCCTTTCTATTTTACAAAAAAATGAGAAAGTGTTTGCAGAAGCGAATACTTAGAGTGTGGCTGACCAACCATTTTAGAAGGAGATTAATGTGGGTGTCAACCATGGACCTAGTTAGCTGTTCCAGCAGAAACACTGCCAGTTTGAAGTGAAGGAGAAAGAGGTGGGACAGAATGAAGAAAGGCTGTTGAACTTATTGGACCTATAGGATGAGAGATCAAAGAGCTATTAATATTTGTCTGTGAACATGCACTGTTCTTAAAGGCAAGGGAAGAATGACCCCTAAGGTTGTTCAGAGATCATCAGAGCTGTTTCTTTGGTTTCAAAGTGTGTGTCGGGGTGAGGGTTGGAGTTCTATCACCTGGGTTTCGTCAGGCCAGATAGCCTTCACCTAAAGCTGTGGGGATTGGCCACCTGGGGCTTTGAGGGCTTGACACCCACGTGGCATAGCCCTGGGTCAAGACCTCCATTCAGCAGAGCTGTGGGGGAAGTACCACTGCCCCAGTGGGTCCAGAGGTATGATCGCTGCCCCAGTGGGTCTGGAAGGCAGTACCTTTGTCCAGAAGGCAGAACATCGAGACAAAATATATTATTCTTGAACCTTAAGATCTTATGGAGTTTGGCTTACTAGGTTTTGGACTTGCTTGGGAGACCTATCACCCCCTCCTTTACTATTTCTCCCTTTTGGAATGGGAATATTTATCCTATGGTTGTCCTGCCATTGTATTTTAGAAGCACATAATTTGTTGGTTTTTCAGGTTCACAGCTGGAGTGGAATTTTTCCTCAGAATGAGTCATACCGAAACTCTCATTTATGTCTGATTTAGACAATATTTAGATAAGCCTTTGGACTTAGTCTTTAGAGTTGATGTTGAAATGAGTTAAGACGTGGGGCTGTTGGGATGGAATGGGTGTATTTTTCATATGAGGAGGACATGAATTTTGGGGGACTAGTGGTGGAATGCCATTGGCTGCATGTTTGTTTATCCTATGCTGAAGGTCTAATTCCAAATGCGGGGGTACTTGGAGGTGGGGTCTTTGGGAGGTAATTAGGTCAAGAGGGTGGAACCCTCATATAAATGGGATTAGTGTCTCCAAGAGGAAGCACGTGAGATATTATCTCTTTCTTCACCATTTGAGAATACAGCAAGAAGGTGGCCATCTGACAACTAGAAGAGGGCCCTAATCAGACACCAAATCTGCCAGTGCCTTGATCTTGGAATTCCCAGCCTTTCTAACTATAAGAAATAGATTTCTGTTGTTGAAGCTACCAATTTATGGTATTTTGTTATAGTAGCCTGAGCTAAGACACCTTACAAAAAGAATTCAGCCTACCAGACTTTTGGGGATCTAGTATGAATTCATCTAAATAAAAAAAGAATGGAAAAATAAGCACCACATGTACTCACCATCAAATTGGTTTCACTGATCATCACCTAAGAGCACATTCAGGAATAACATTAATCGGGTGTCGGGCAGATGTGGGGGGGGGAGAGGGGATGGGTGTATACATAAATAATGAGTGTGATGCGCACTGTCTAGGGGATGGACACGTTTGAAGCTCTGACTTGGGTGGGTGGGGGGCAAGGGCAATATATGTAACCTAAGCTTTTGTACCCTCACAATATGCTGAAATAATAATAAAGAAAAGAAAAGAAAAGAAATGAAAAAAAAAAAAAACAGAAATGTATGGCCATTTTAAATCAACCACAGTGAGATATATATATATATATATATATATTTAAAAAAGTGGAAGCCCAAAGAGTAATTGTCAAATGATAGAAACATAGGGAGAAAAAGGTGAATCACATAGTCAAATGTTAGTGCTACTCATCCTAATACTTTTAACTGAAAATATAGCCCTATTAGTCTGGTCCTACTCCTTCCATTTTGGGGGTGCATCCTTTTTGGTATATATGGGGCATATATGCAATTGGTAGTCAGGGTTCCAGGATATAGGCAGGAGAGAACTGATTTCAGGAATCAGCTATAAAATGAAATAGAATTTAAGATTTCAGCCAGAAAGAGATACTGTAATAAAAATCAACTGCTTGGAATAATCGTTTCCAGTGGAAATTTCATTAGCCCCAGTCCGCAGAAGAAGGGAGACATTTATATGGTGGAGGGAGGTCTGGTTTCCAATACATCATGGAGATGAATGCATCAGACCATCACACTGTTATTCCTTTGAACATTCAAATGACTTACCCAATTCCCCTTGTTAGAGTCCATTCCTGCTGTGTTAACATCTTGATGTTTTGACCCTCTATGTACAGTGTTGGTAAGGCCAATGCCAGCATCAGGCTCATTATATTATTTAGTTTATTGTCATTTCTTTTGGACTCCAGGTGAGGGCTAAGGTACTCATACTCACTGGTTCATGGCATACTCTTGTCATCAGACAATTTAAGGCTCCTGTCTCGTCTTGTTTATTTATATATTTTCTCTCCTTTATTCCATGTCCTTACTCCTATTCTCCCACATGTATGTATTACAACAAGTGTGAGCACATATTATAATATATTCAATATATTTTTAATATATAATTATTCCCCAAAGATTTTATATGTATTTTTTAAATTTATACAAAAGTTATTAAAATTTATATTTCTTTAAATATAATATTGTGTACATATAATTTATTTCTTGCTTTTACTTCTAGTTTGCCTTTAACTTCCTGCTAGTATAAACAGTTCTGTGATAAGCATCCTTATAAATATTTCCTCAAGGACCAGTGTGAGGGTTTCTCTAGAATATCACTGGGAGTAGGATTGCGGGATTGTAGGTTATATGGCTATTTAACATTACCAAATTACTCCCTCAAATTGCTGATGAGGCTATACTTTTACCATGATCTTTGCAATTCTAGTGAATATAAGGTGGTATCTTACCATTATTTTCCTTTGCATTTTTCTGATTAGTAGTATTGTTGACCATTGACTTATTTATTTGTTATTAAGATTTCTTTTTCTGTGAATTATTATTAATATCTTTTATATATTTTTCCTTCAAGTTTTGTCTTTTTTTCCTTGTTAATTTATAACAAGTCCTTATAATTTTTTAGATCTTTCATTTTTAGTTTTGGCTATGGTATATATATACTCCCTACCCCCAGTCTATTATCTGTCTGTTAACCTTTGTGATTCTTTTATATTACAGAAATCCCAAATAGTAATGTAATCACCTGGAGGTTTCTGCCTTATAGTTTGTGCTTGGGGGTCTTTTTCAGCAAATCTTTTCCCATCTCAGAGTCACAAAGATATTCCTACTGCTTTTTATATTATTAGCTACATAGTTTTACTTTTTGCATTTATGTCTTTAAACCATCTGGAACTTACTCTCCAGATGGAAATCTAGAATCTCTACTTTTCTCAATATAAGCCAGTTTTCTCCACACCACCTACTAATCAAGCTTTGTGTTCTTCATTGATTTCTAATGCTGTCTCTATCAAATACCAGATTCTCATTTATACATTTCATTTGTACATCTTATTTATGCATATATGTGAGCCTTCAGTGAATCATAATCTTTTTGCTGGTATAGGGTCTTGGCTCACCATTGATGGCTGCTGACTGATCAACATTGTGGTTGCTATAGGTTGGGGCGCCTGTGGCAATTTCTTAAAATAAGACAACAATGAAGTTTGCCACATTGATTGACTTTTCCTTTCATAAAAGATCTCTCTGTTTCGATTTCAGTTTTTGATATTGGTCTGTTCAGGTACTCTATTTCTTCCTGGTTGAGCCTGGGAAGACTATGTGTTTCTAAATCTTTGTCCATTTCCTACTCATTCTCGAGTTTGTGTGCATAAAGATTTTTGTAGAATTCATAGATGATATCTTGTATCTCTGTAGCATCGGTTATGATTTCTCCTTTCATGTTCCTAATGGAGGTTATTAGAGATTTTACTTTTGTGCTCTTGGTTAGTCTAGCCAGAGGTGTGTCTATTTTGTTTATCTTTTCAAAGAACCAACTTTTTGTTTTATTAATTTCCCTTATAGTTTCTTTGTTGTCCTTTTCATTTAATTCTGATTTGATCTTAGTAATTTCTCGCCTTCTGCTGGATTTGGGGTTGTTCAGCAATAAAAAACCTTCCCAAAAAGAAAAGCCCTGGTCCAGATGGGTTCACACCTGAATTTTACCATACATACAAAGAAGAACTGGTGCCCATCCTACATAAACTATTCTCCAATATTGAGAAGGATGGAATTCTCCCCAACACGTTCTACCAAGCCAATCTAACATTGATACCAAAACCAGGAAAGGATGCAACAAAAATAGAGAACTACAGACCAATTTCTCTCATGAATATAGATGCAAAAATTTTCAATAAAATACTAGCAAATCAAATCCAAGAACTTATCAAAAAAATAATCCACCACGACCAAGTGGGCTTCATCCCAGAGATGCAGGGGTGGTTCAACATACGTAAATCTATAAATGTAATTCACCACATAAATAGAAGCAAAAACAAAAACCATATGATACTCTCATTAGATGCAGAAAAAGCATTTGACAAAATTCAACACCCTTTTATGATAAAAACGCTTAACAAAATAGGCATTGATGGAACCTACCTAAAAATGATATGAGCCATATATGACAAACCCACAGCCAACATCATTCTGAACGGGGAAAAATTGAAAGCACTCCCACTCAGAACTGGAACCAGACAGGGCTGCCCACTGTCCCCATTCCTTTTCAACATAGTATTGGAAGTCCTTGCGAGAGCTATCAGGCAAGAGAGCAAAATCAAGGGAGTCCAAATAGGGAAGGAAGAGATCAAACTCTCACTTTTTGCTGATGATATGATGCTATATCTGGAAAACCCCCAGGATTCAACCATGAGACTCCTGGAATTGATTAACGAATATAGCAAAGTCTCTGGCTACAAAATTAATATACACAAATCGGAGGCATTTATATATGCCAATAACAGTCAATCAGAAAGCCAAATTAAAGACTCAATACCCTTCAAAATAGCAACAAAGAAAATAAAATATCTAGGTATATACCTAACTAAAGAGGTAAAGGACCTCTATAAGGAAAACTATGAAACACTGAGAAAAGAAATAGCAGAACTTGCAAATAGATGGAAAAATATACCATGCTCGTGGATCGGAAGAATCAACATTGTTAAAATGTCTATACTACCCAAAGTGATCTACAGATTCAATGCAATCCCTATTAAATTACCAACATCATTCTTCACAGTCGTAGAGAAAATAATTATACACTTTGTATGGAACCAGAGAGGACCCCATATAGCAAAAGCAATTTTAAGCAACAAAAACAAAATGGGAGGTATTAATTTGCCAGACCTCAAACTATACTACAAGGCCGTGGTTCTTAAAACAGCCTGGTACTGGCACAAGTACAGGGACACAGACCAGTGGAACACAACAGAAAATCCAAATATAGAACCATCCTCATATAGTCACCTAATTTTTGACAAAGCAGGAAAGAATATACTCTGGGGACAAGAATCCCTATTCAATAAATGGTGCTGGGAGAATTGGTTAGCCACTTGTAGAAGACTGAAACAGGACCCACAGCTTTCACCTCTCACAAAAATCAAATCATGGTGGATAACAGACTTAAACCTTAGGCGTGATACAATCAGAATTCTAGAAGAAAATGTAGGAAAGACTCTTACAGACATTGGCCTAGGTAAAGATTTTATGAAGAAGACCCCCAAGGCAATCACAGCAGCAACAAAAATAAATAAATGGGACATGATTAAAAAGCTGCTGCACAGCCAAAGAAACAGTTACGAGAATAAACAGACCACCTACAGAATGGGAAAAAATTTTTGCATACTACACATCAGATAAAGGACTGATAACAAGAATCTATTTAGAACTCAGGAAAATCAGCAAGAAAAAATCAAACAACCCTATCAAAAAGTGGGCAAATGACATGAATAGAAACTTCTCAAAAGAAGATATAAGAATGGCTAACAAACATATGAAAAAATGCTCAACATCCCTAATCATCAGAGAAATGCAAATCAAAACCACAATGAGATATCACTTAACCCCAGTGAGAATGGCCTTTATCAAAAAACCCCAAAACAACACATGTTGGCGTGGATGTGGAGAGACAGGAACACTCATACACTGCTGGTGGGACTGCAAACTAGTGCAACCCCTGTGGAAAGCATTATGGAGGCATCTTAAACAGATTCAAGTAGACCTGCCATTCGATCCAGCAATCCCATTATTGGGCATATACCCAAAGGAAAAAAGGTTATTCTGTAACAAAGACATATGTACCCGAATGTTTATAGCAGCACAATTCACAATAGCAAAGATGTGGAAACAACCCAAATGCCCATCAATACATGATTGGATTAGTAAACTGTGGTATATGTATACCATGGAATATTACTCAGGTATAAGAAATAATGAAGATACGACATCTCTGTGGTTCTCCTGGAGAGAGCTGGAACCCATTCTATTAAGTGAAGTATCCCAAGAATGGAAAAACGAGCATCACATGTACTCACCAGAAAATTGGTTTCCCTGATCATCACCTAAATACACATCTGGGAACGACACCAATCGGATATCAGACTGAGGTGGGGGGTGGGGGAGGGGATGGGTGTATGCCTACCAATGAGTGCATTGCGCACCCTTTGGGGAATGGTAACGCTTGAAGGTGCTGACTCGGGAAGGGGAGGTGGGGAAGGGAGGGAAATATACCTACATGATGGGTGCAATGCGCACTATCTGGGGATCAGACACGCCTGGAGCTCTGACTTGGGGGGACAGGCGGTACATGGACAACGTAGGTAACCTGCAATTCTGTATCCCCCATAACAATAAGATGAAATAAAAAAAAAAAAAGATCTCTCTGAAGTATGTGATGCAGTTTGATAGCATTTTACCCACAGTACAACTTCTTTCAAAATTGGAGTAAGTCCTCTCAAACCCTGGCACTGCTTTATCAATCAAGTTTATGTAATATTCTAAATCCTTGTCATTTTAACAATGTTCACAGCATCTTCACGAGGAGTAAATTCCATCTCAAGAAACCACTTTATTTACTCATTTATAAGAAGCACCTCCTCATGCATTCAAATTTTAACATGAGATTATAGCAATTCAATCACATTTTCATCATCAAATGATCATCCTGCCTGAGCCTCCTGAGTAACTAGGACTACAGGTGTGAACCACCAAGCCCGGCTAATTTTTTTGTTTTTTTGTAGAGATGGAGTCTTGCTATGTTGCCCAGGCTGGTCATAAACTCCTGACCTCAAGTGATTCTCCTGTCTCAGCCTCCCAAAATGCTGGCATTACAGAAATGAGCCACTGCACCTTCCTGGAATAGCACTTTTAATTTCCTTCAAGAACTTTTCTTTTGCATTCACAACTTGGCTAACTGGCACAAGAGGCCTAGCTTTTGTTCTTTCTTGGCTTTAACATGCTTTCTTCACTAAGCTTAATCATTTCTAGCTTTTGATTTAAAGTGAGAGATGTGTGACTCTTCTTTTCACTTAAACACTTGTAGGCCATTATAGTTATTACTTGGCTTAACTTCAATATTGTTCTGTCTCAGGGAGTAGGGAGGCCTGAGTAGATGGAGAGAGATGGGGGAATGGCTGATTGGTGAAACTTTCAGAATACACACAACATTTATTGATTAAGTTTGCTATATTATGTGGGCATGGTTCATAGCACCCCAAAACAATTACAATAACATCAAAGATACTAGACACAGTTCTCCATAACAGATATAAAAATAATGAATAAATTTAAAATATTATGAGAATTACCAAAACACAATACAGTGGCATGAAGTGTGCACCTGCTTTTGGAAAAATAGAGCTGATAGACATGCTTGATTCAGGGTTGCCACAAACCTTCAAACTGTAAAACAGATGCAGTATATGTGAAGCTCAATAAAGTACAATAAAATTAGATATGTTTATATTTAGTAGGACTGGTCTATTTTTTTATCTCCTCTTTTCCAAAGTTAACGTAGCTACTTATGAGCCTTAATTTATCCTTATAACATTATACTTCAGTTTATAGAATGTCTTTATAAAAAAGTTTAGAATTTATAATGAAATAGCATTGAGATTAGAAATTGATTAGGGGATATTTATTTATAGTGTCAAGTTATTCTACCCATGGGCATTTTATTTCATAGTCTTTCATTTTTTAATTAAACTTTTTATTTTGAGATTATTATAAATTCCCCATACCCTGCTTTCTCTTCAGATCAAATAAATCTTTCACCTTTTAAATTCCTAAGCAGTTTAAGAAACAACCCAGATGGGCAGCAGGCTCCCCCACCCATGGACCATAGCAGGAGGCCTGCAGCATTATAGTTTTGTGTGTATTTTGAGTTCCAGTATCAGCTTAAAATAGATAAGTTATAAGAAGTTTTACATAAGCCTAATGGAAACCACAAAGAAAAAACCTATAGTAGATACAGAAAATATAGACAAAAGAATCAAAGTATATTACTACAAAAAATCATTAAATCATAAAGGAAGACAGCAAGAGAGAAAGAGAGAAACAACAGAACTACAAAACAGAGAGAACAGTTAAGTTGTTAATAGTGAGTATTTAACTCTCAATAATTACTTTAAACGTAAATGGAGTAAACTCACCAATCAAAACATAGAGAGTGGCTGTATGGTTAAAAAACAAACAAACAAAGAAAATCCAACTATATGCTGTCTATAAGAGACTCACTTAGCTTTAGGACACATATAGGCTGAAAATGAAGGGATGGAAAAAGGTATTCCATGCAAATTGTAACCAAAAGAGAGCAAGGGTAGCTATACATGTATTGGACATAGTAGATTTCATTTTTTGTATTTCAAAATGTTAAGAGGGTACAGATTATTTTGGTACATGGATAGCTTTTATAATGCTTCAGTCAGTGCTGCTAGTGTACCCATCACCCAAATAGAGTTCATTATACCTGTTAGGTAAGTTATTACTCTTCTCCTCTTCCCCTCTCCTCCCTTCTTGATTTCCAAAGGCTATTACTTCTCTGTGTGCCCATAGATTAGTTCCAAATTATTAGAGAGTACATGTAGTGTTTGTCTTTCCATTCCTGGGTTACGTTACTGAGGATAATGATCTCTGTTCCATCCAAATTGCTGCAAAAGACATGAATTCATTACTTTTTATGGCTGAGTAATAACTCTGTAGTATATACACACCACATTTTGTTAATCCACTCGTGAATTGATGGACACTTAAGTTGATTCAACATCTTTGCCATTGTGAACTGTGCTGCAATAAACAATCAAGTGCAGGTGTCTTTTTGATAAAATGACTTCATTTCCTTTGGGTAGATACCCAGCAGTGTGATTGCTGGATTGAATGGTAGGTCTACATTTAGTTCTTTCAGGAATTTCCATACTGTTTTCCATAGAGGTTGTACTAATTTGCAGTCCCACCAACAGTGTAAAAGCGTTCCTTTCTCTCTGCTTCCATGGCAGCACCTTTTGTTTTTTGACATTTTATTAACACATTGACTGCCACACTAGAAAAAAATTATTTTTTTTCTTGGGACCACAGTGTTTTATTATGAAAATAGAATTAAAACTTCAAAAACAAAACAATCCTTTCTAATTTAATAAAAAATTTGTTTTTTATTGTTTTCTTTGTGTGAATTACATGCAACTTGAAAAATGTTTCATGTGGCTCCCAAGGTGAAGAGACGTGTGAGTTACATATGCTTCACCAGGCCCTAGGCTCAAAACTAGCATGAGTTAAATACAACTCACATGGCAGTTAATGTGTTGTTAATAGTCATTCTGACAGAGGTGAGGTAGTATCTCATTGTGGTTTTAATTCACATTTCCCTGATGATTAGTGATGTTGAGCATTTTTTTTCCTATGTTTGTTGGCTATTTGTCTATCTTCTTTTGAAAAACTTCTGTTGACGTCTTTTGCCCACTTTTTAATGGGGTTGGGTTTTTTTTCTTGCTGATTTGAGTTCTTTGTAGATACTGGATATTAGCCCTTTGTTGGATGTATAGTTTGTAAATATTTTCTCCCATTCTATTCTCCCAAATAGTTGTCTATTTGCTCTGTTGATTATTTTCTTTGTGGTACAGAAAATTTTTAATTTAACCAAGTCCCATTTATTAGTTTTATTGTTCCTGTAATTGCCTTTAAGGGCTTAGTCATAAATTCTTTGCATAGACTGATGTCTAGAAGAGTTTTTCGTATATTTTCTTCTAGAATGTTTATGGTTTCATGCCTTACATTTAAGTCTTTTATCCATCTTGAATTAATTTTTGTGAGGGATGCGAGACAGGTGTCCTGTTTTATTCTTCTGCATGTGGCTATCCAGTTTTCCCAGCACCATTTATTGAATAGGGCTTCCTTTCCCCAGTGTATGTTGTTGTCTGATTTGTCAAAGATTAGTTGATTGTAGGTAGATGGTTTTATATTTGGGTTCTCTTTTCTATTTTATTGGTTGGTGTTCTCTATTTTTATACCAATACCATGCTGTTTTGGTTGCTATAGTCTGTAGTCTAATTTGAAGTCTGGTAATGTGATGCCTCCAGATTTCTTCTTTTTGCTTAGGGATGCTTTGGCTATTTGGGTTCTTTTTTGGTTCCAAATGAAGGATAGAATTATTTTTTCTAGATCTGTGTAATATGACACTGGTAGTCTGATGAGAATTGCATTGAATCTGTAAATCACTTTGGTCAGTATGGACATTTTAACAATGTTAATTCTGCCAATCTATGAGCATGATATGTTTTTCCATTTGTTTGTGTCATCTGTCATTTCTTTCCTCAGTGTTTCATAGTTCTCCTTGTAGAGATCTTTCACCTCCCTGGTTAAGTATATTATTCCTAAGTACTTCATTTCTTTTTTTGTAGCTGCTGTGAATGATAGTGAGTCTTTGATTGACTCTCAGCTTGACTGTTACTGGTATATACAAATGCTGATTTGTGTACATTGATTTTGTAACCTTAGACTTTTCTGGATTTATTTATCCATTCTAGGAGTCTTTTTGTGGAGTCTTTGGGATTTATTAGATACAAGATCATATCATCAGCCAAAAGATATAGTTTGACCTCCTCTTTCCCAATTTGGATACAGTTTATTTCTTTTCTTTGCCTGGTTGTTCTGGCTAGAACTTCTAGTACTATGTTGAATAGAAGTGGTGACAGTGGGCACCCTTGTCTTGTTCCAGTTCTTAGGGGGAATGCTTTCAACTTTTCCCCATTCAGTATGATGTTGGCTGTGCGTTTGTTATATACAGCTTTTATAATTTTGAGATATGTTACTTCTATACATAGTATTTGGAGGGTTTTCATCATGAAACCATCCTGGATTTTGTGGAATGCTTTTTCTGCATCTATTGAGATGATGATATGATCTTTATTTTTGTTTCTGTTTATGTGGTGAATCACATTTATTGATTTACATTTGTTGAACCATTGTTGTATCCATGGGATGAAGCCCACTTCATCATGGTGGATTTTTTTTTATATGCTGTTGAATTTTGTTTGCTAGCATTTTATTGAGGATTTTTACATCTCATACTCATGAAGGATATTGGTCTGTAGTTTTCTTTTTTTGTTTTATCATTTCTTAGCTTTGGTATCATGTGATACTGGCTTTATAGAATGAGTTGGGGTGGATTCCTTCCTTTTAGATGTTATGGAATAATTTCTATCATAGGGGTACCAGCTCTTCTTGGTAGGTCTGGTAGAATTAGGCTGTGAATCCATCTGGTTAGGTTTTTTTTTGTTTTTTGTTTTTTGGGTTTTTTTTTTTTTGAGCAGGGAGATTTTTTTTTTTTTTTTATTACTGCTTCAATCTTGCTGCTCATTATTGGTCTCTTCAGGAGGGCTATTTCTTCCTGAATGAGTTTGGGAGGTTGTGTGTTTCCAGGATTTTGTCTGTTTCGTCTACATTTTCAAGTATATATGCATAGAGATTTTTGTAGTATTCATGGATAATATTTTCTTTTTCTGTGGTATTAGTTGTAATATCTCCTTTTTATTTCTAATTGTGCATATTTGGGTCCTTTTTCTTCTATTCCTGATTAATCTAGCAAGAGGTCTATCAATTTTGTTTATCTTTTCAAAGAACCAACTTTTTGTTTCATTGATACTTTGTATTTTGTTTGTTTGTTTGTTTCCATTTTATTTAGTTCTGCTCTGACTTTATTTTTTTTCTTCTGCTGGCTTTAGGTTTGGTTTGCTCTTGTTCTAGTTCCTTAAGATGTGACATTTAGGTTGTTAATTTGTGATCTTTCTGCCTTTTTAAGGCCTTAATAGCATTTAAGGCTATGAATTTTCCCCACAGGCCTACTTTTGTTGAATCCTATAGATTTTGATAGCTATGTTCCTTTTGTCATTCAGTTCCGGGAATCTTTTTCCCCCCCCCCATCTTAATTTTATCACTGACTGAATAATTGATACATGATATGATTTTGATTTTCTTTGAATTTGTTGAGACATGTTTTGTGGCCTAAGATATGATTAGTCTTGGAGAATGTCCATGTACTGATGAGAAGAATACATATTCAGTAGTTTAGGGGTAGAATGTTCTGTAAATGTGTGTTAGGTCCATTTGTCCTAGAGTCCTGTTTAAGTCCAGTGTTCCTTTATTTATTTTCTGCTTTGATTATCTGTCCAGCTCTGATAGTGGGGTGTTGAAGTCCCCAGCAATTATGATGTTATTATTTACCTCTTTGTTAATATCTAGTAGAATTTGCTTTGTGTATCTGGGAGCTCCTGTGTTAGTTGCATACATATTTAGGATTGTTACGTCTTCTTTTGGAATTGCTCCCTTTTATCATTATGTAATGACTGTCTTTGTCTTTGTTTACCATTGTTGATGTACAGTCAATTTTAACTGATATGAGAATGGCTACACCTGCTCTCTTTTGGATTCTGTTTGAGTGGAATGTTTTTTTCATCCTTTCATCTTGAGTCTGTGTGTGTCCTTGTGGGTTAGATGTATTTCCTGGAGACAGCAGATAGTTTGGGTTGTGTTTTTTCATCCATTACCCAGTCTATGTCTTTTTTTTTTTTGCAAGTTAAAAACAACAGTTTCATATTTTTTTCCCCACCCCCCCTTTCCCGAGTCAGCACCTTCAAGTGTTACCACTCCCCAAACGGTGCGCAATGCACTCATTGTGTAGGCATACCCCCATCCCCTCCCCCACCCCCCACCTCAGTCTGATGTCCAATTGGTGTCGTTCCCAGATTTGTATTTAGGTGATGATCAGGGAAACCAATTTTCTGGTGAGTACATGTGATGCTTGTTTTTCCATTCTTGGGATACTTCACTTAATATAATGGGTTCCAACTCTCTCCAGGAGAACCATAGAGATGTCGTATCTTCATCATTCCTTATAGCTGAGTAATATTCCATGGTATACATATACCACAGTTTACTAATCCAATCATGTATTGATGGGCATTTGGGTTGTTTCCACATCTTTGCTATTGTGAATTGTGCTGCTATAAACATTCGGGTACATATGTCTTTGTTACAGAATGACCTTTTTTCCTTTGGGTATATGCCCAGTAATGGGATTGCTGGGTCAAATGGCAGGTCTACTTGAATCTGTTTAAGATACCTCCATAATGCTTTCCACAGGGGTTGCACTAGTTTGCAGTCCCACCAGCAGTGTATTAGTGTTCCTGTCTCTCCACACCCACGCCAACATGTGTTGTTTTGGGGTTTTTTGATAAAGGCCATTCTCACTGGGGTTAAGTGATATCTCATTGTGGTTTTGATTTGCATTTCCCTGATGATTAGAGATGTTGAACACTTTTTCATATGTTTGTTAGCCATTTTTATATCTTCTTTTGAAAAATTTCTATTCATGTCCTTTGCCCACTTTTTGATAGGGTTGCTTGATTTTTTTCTTGCTGATTTTCCTGAGTTCTAAATAGATTCTTGTTATCAGTCCTTTATCTGATGTGTAGTATGCAAAAATTTTTTCCCATTCTGTAGGTGGTCTGTTTATTCTCTGGACTGTTTCTTTGGCTGTGCAGAAGCTTTTTAATTTAATCATGTCCCATTCATTTATTTTTGTTGCTGCTGTGATTGCCTTGGGGGTCTTCTTCATAAATTCTTTGCCTAGGCCAATGTCTGTAAGAGTCTTTCCTACATTTTCTTCTAGAATTCTGATTGTATCACGCCTAAGGTTTAAGTCTGTTATCCACCGTGATTTGATTTTTGTGAGAGGTGAAAGCTGTGGGTCCTGTTTCAGTCTTCTACAAGTGGCTAACCAATCAGTCTATGTCTTTTGAGTGGGGCATTCAGACCATAAATGTTGAGTGATAGAATTAATATATGGGATGCTTTTCTGTTCATCGTGTTGGAAAATACCTTATTGCTTTGTTTTCCCTCTTCTGCTACTGTTTTATACAAGCTGTGATCTCTTACTTTTTGGAGTTATTTTGAACTGGTGGGTATCTATTGTGCTGATTCATTTATAATGCAGTTGTGAGTGTTTCATTTAGGGCAGGTCTGGTTATGACAGATTCCCTCAGTGTTTGCCTTTCTGGAAAAGACTTTATCTCACTGTCAATTGTGAAACTTAGTTTTTCAGGATACAAAATTCTAGGCTGACATTTGTTCTGTTTAAGAAGAGTGAATATGGGGTCCCAAAGCCTTCTGCCTTGTTAGGTCTCCACTGAGAATTCTGCAGTTAGCCTGAAAGGTTTTCTTTTGTCATTTGTTGCCTTCATCTTGCTGCTTGTAAAATTTTCTCCTTCATTTTGACTTTGGCTAGGTTGATTACTCTGTGTCTTAGAGATGTCCTATTTGCTATGAATTTTCTCGATGTTCAGTAACCATCTCACATCTAGATATCTGAAGCTCTGGTGATAACAGGGAAGTTTTCCTCAGTAATTTTCTCGAATAGATTTTCCATGTTTTTTGCTCTTTTTTCTCCCTCAGGGATACCTATAATTCGTATATTAGTTCACTTTGCATTGTCCCATATCTCTAAGTGTTCACTCAGTCTTTTTAATTCTCTTTTCTGCCTCTTTGGATGACTGGGTTAGCTTGAGAGCCTTGTCTTCATGCTCTGAGATTCTTTCTTCTGCTTGGTTTAGGCTGTTGCTGGAGTTTTCTGCTGGATTTTGAAATTTCCTAAGTGACACTTTCATTTCTTTAAGTTCTGTTATATCCTTTCTTATGTTGTCTAGCACTTTAGTGATTTTTTCTTTTCCTGAAAATTTTTTGGCTTCTTTTTGTTGGTTTTCAACTTTTTTTCCTATTTTATTCATCTTATTTGTCATCCATATTCTTAATTCTATTTCTGTCATTCAACAGTTTCCTTATAGTTGGAGTTCCCTACTGTAGCTTCATTGTGATCCCTTGGGGGTTGCAAAATCTGTTTTGAATTTTCACCTTGCCAGGGTTCTTTTGCTTTTTTTTTTTTTTAATTAGAATCCTTTTTTCTCAGCTCAAGGCTAGTAGATTTACAGGACACCTGTTCTCCTTTGCTGAGATCTCTTCCTGCTTAGTTAGTAGAAGGGGACATGCCTACAAGGCACTTTTTTCCTACTCTGGAATGTTGACCTGGCTAGGGTGGGGCATGCACACTGAAAACCTGTAGTGTAGCTGTTCTGTTTTGTCCCATTCCCCTGTCATTGCCACAGTTCAAGCCAATGCTGGATGATCTTTGTGTTGGGTAGTGGGTTGTTCCCGAGATTGTTGTAGGAAGTTTGAGTTGGGGTTGGGTGAGACCGTCTCTCCACAGAGACTGGTGCCATGGGGGATTGCTCTGCCCAGGGTCTTTGTGACTCAAGATACTAGAAAGAGAACAAAATAAGCCTAAAGTTAGCAGAAAGAAGGAAATCATAAAAAATTAGAGCAGAGATGTAGAACAGAAAATAACAAAATTAAAGTTGGTCTTTTGGAAAGGTAAACAAAATCCACAAACCATTAGCTAGACTAGGAGAAAAATAGAAAAGACTCAAATAAAACCAGAACTGGAAGACGAGACATTACAACTGATGCCACAAAAATAAAAAAGATCATAGGGGATGCTTATAAATAATTATACAGCAATAAATTGACAACCTAGAAGAAATGGATAAATTACTAGAAACATACAACCTCCCAAGACCAAATCAAGAAGAAAGGTAATGCCCGAACAGACCAGTAACAAATTAGGAGGTTTAATCAGTGTTCAAAATCGCCCAACAAAGGGAATCCTGAGGATCAGATGGCTTCACATGTGAACTCTACCCAATGTTTAGAGAAGAATTAATGCAATCCTTATTAAACTTGTACAAAAAAAATAGAAGAAGAGGAAACACTTCCACACTCATTTTATGAGGCCAGCATCATCATGATACCAAATTCATACAAAGGCACAAGAAAAGAAAACTGTAGGCCACTATCCCTGATGAATATAGATGCAAAAAATTCTTAACAAAATATTTACAAACAAAATCCAGCACATTAGAAAGATCATATACCATGACCAACTAAGATTTATTCCTGGGGTGCAAAAATAGTTTAATAAATACAAATCAATTGATGTGCTGACTACATTGGCAGAATAAAGGATAAAATCATATGACCCTCTCAGTAGAATCAGGAAAAGCATTTGACAAAATCCAACATCCTTTCATGAAAAAAACATTCAAGAAATTTAAGTATACAATGAATGTATGTCAGCATAATAAATGCCATAAAAAACAACCCCACAGCTAATATACTGAACAGTAAAAAGCTGAAATCTTTTATCTTAAGATCAGCAACAAGATAAGGATGCTTACTCTTAAAGCATATAGAATAGAAGAACAATAGAAAAAAATCTATTGTCAGTTCGGTTCATCCTAGTACATGTTAAGTATCCTTTATCTGAAATGCTTGGGACTAGAAATGTTTCAGAATTTTTTGGACTTTGGAATATTTGCATATACGTAATGAGATATCTTGGGGATGGGACCCAAGTCTAAACACACATTTTATGTTTCATTTAAACCTTCACACATATCCTGAAGGCAACTTTATATAATATTTTAAATAATTATTTACATGAAACAAAGTTTATGTACATTGAACCATTAGAAAGCAAAGGTATGACTATCTTATCCACCCATTTGGGCAGTCTGTGCTTGTTTGGACTCATCATTCCTGACTGTGGATTTATATGTTACCAATAAGCAATAATTTTCTTATTCACACATATGTATTTAATGTAAAAAAAAAATGACTTGCCATTAATACAGTGAAAAAATAGTGTATTCAGGGTAACTAAGCACAGCAGCACTACCAGAATGCCTGTATTAGCTGTTAAACAACAGCAATAGCAAACAATGGAAGGCTTTCAGTCTCAACTTACTCTGCAGTGTTTTGATTAAAAGGTTACTGTACACTGTATTTTATTTTTTTAGGTGAGAAGAAACAGAAGCAGGAAAGTAGATCCTCTAGGAATGAAAGAGGCATTCTGCTCAATGGCTTTTTTAAATGTCTGGAAGGGTCTTTTTTTCTTTTGGAGACACTAAATTAACTATGTTGTGCACCAGTGTTTTGACTGTGCCCCATCAAGTGGGATCAGGGGTAGAATTTTTCACGTGTGGCATAATGTTGGCACGCAAAAAGTTTTAAATTTTGGAGCAATATGGATTTTCAGTTTAGGGATGCTCAACCTGTACTGGAAGTCCTAGCTAGAACAATAGACAAGAAAAAGAATAAAAGGCATTCAGATAAAGGAAGAAAGAAAATTATCTCTATTTTCTGATGATATCATCGCATGTGTAGAAAGCCCTAATGACTCGACAAAAAAACTCTTAGAACTAATAAATAAATTCAGTAAAGTTACAGGATAGAAAATCAACATATAAAAAGTAATTGCATTTCTATGTTCTAACAATGAACTATCTGAAAAGGAAATTAAGAAAACAATTCCATTTATAATGGCTTCAAAAAGAATAAAATACTTAGGAATAAAATTAACCAAAATGTGAAAGATCTCTACAATGAAAAGTGTAAAACATCGATGAAAGAAACTAAAGCACACAACAACAAATGGAAAGACATTTCATATTCATGGGCTAAAAGAATTAATATTGTTAAGATGTCCATGCTACCCAAAGTGATCTACAGATATTGATATATATTCTCTATCAAAAACCCACATAACATTTTTACAGGAATAAAAAGAAAATTCTGAAAATCAAATGGAGCCATATATAGAAGAGCCTGAATACCAAAAGTAATTTTGAGCAGGAAGAACAAAATTTGAGGTGTTATATTTCCTGATTTCAAAATATATATTAAGTTTTCAAGTATGAAATGTTTGATTTGCTTAAGTCCTAAATTTGACAGTTGATATCTCTGACATTTTACTTTGACATTTCTTGTTTTATCTTTATTGTGAAGGTACATCCTCAGTCTTTCAAACGTATGTTTTGGTTTGTGATTATCTTTCAAAGTGGTTTTTTAGAGCAATTTTTGTGAAACCATGGATAAGTCAAAAATTCGTGTTATTTTCGAATATGAGTTCCATTGTGGAATCATTGCAGTGCAAAGAGCTCGAAATATCAATGAAGTGTTCAAGAAGGATGTGGCTAATGAATGCACAGTGTGTCAATGGTTTGAGAAGTTCCATTCTGGTGATTTTAATCTTGAAAATGAGCCATATGGGTGATCTGAGACCAAGGTGGATAATAATGAGCTGAAAGCTATAGTGAAAGCAAATCCATCTCATACCACATGTGTATTAGCAGCAAGGTTTGATGTTACTATTCCAATAATATCAGACCATTTGAAACAGATGGACAAGGTAAAGAAGATGGATAGATGGATTCTGCATGAATTAAATGAGCATCAGAAGAGAAATCATCTTGAAGCTTGCCTTTCTTTGCTGTCACAACATAAAGGCAAACCATTTCTACACCATATTATTGTATATGATGAAAAATGGATTCTTTTTTAAAATTGCAAGCATTCAGCACAATGGTTGGCTAAAGATGAAGTGCCAAAACAGAGTCCAAAACTGAATATTCACCAAAAAAAGCTAATGATATCTGGTGGTCCATTGGTGGTATTATCCATTACAGCTTTATGAAACCCGGTCAATCCATTACAGCAGATGTCTACTGCAACCTATCACTTAACCCCAGTGAGAATGGCCTTTATCAAAAAATCCCAAAACAACACATGTTGGTGTGGATGTGGAGAGACAGGAACACTCATACACTGCTGGTGGGACTGCAAACTAGTGCAACCCCTGTGGAAAGCATTATGGAGATATCTTAAACAGATTCAAGTAGACCTACCATTTGATCCAGCAATCCCATTATTGGGCATATACCCAAAGGAAAAAAGGTCATTCTATAACAAAGACACATGTACCTGAATGTTTATAGCAGCACAATTCACAATAGCAAAGATGTGGAAACAACCCAAATGCCCATCAATACATGATTGGATTAGTAAGCTGTGGTATATGTATACCATGGAATATTACTCAGGTATAAGAAATAATGAAGATACGACATCTCTGTGGTTCTCCTGGAGAGAGCTGGAACCCATTCTATTAAGTGAAGTATCCCAAGAATGGAAAAACGAGCATCACATGTACTCACCAGAAAATTGGTTTCCCTGATCATCACCTAAATACACATCTGGGAACGACACCAATCGGATATCAGACTGAGGTGGGGGGTGGGGGGATGGGATGGGTGTATGCCTACATAATGAGTGCATTGCACACCGTTTGGGGAATGGTCACGCTTGAAAGTGCTGACTCGGGAAGGGGGGGTGGGGAAGGGAGGGATATATACCTACATGATGGGTGCAACGCGCACTGTCTGGGGAATGGATGCGCCTGGAGCTTTGACTTGGGGGGAAAGGCAGTACATGGGCAACATATGTAACCTGCAATTCTGTATCCCCCATAATAATACGATGAAATAAAAAAAAAAGAAAAAAAAAAAGATCATGACATTCAACATCTTCACTGTAGAATTAAAGATATACATAGTATCAAAAAAAATAAATAAATAAAAATAAAATTTTGGTTCCCGGAAAAAAAAAATGATGAGGATGCTTGCAATTAAGCAGCCAAGATTGGTCAATAAGGACAGGCCAATCCTCTTGCAGGACAATGTTCAATGACATGTTGCACAAACAACACTGCTCAGTCTACAGAAGCTGGATTTGGAAACTGTCATCCTCCATATTCACCAGACCTTGCACCAACTGACTACCACTTCTTCCAGGCTTTGGACCACTTCTTGTAAGGAAAATTATTCAATTCTCAACAAGCTGTGGAAAACACCTTTCACAATTTCATCGCTGCTCACTTTCTAGCCTTCTTCGTTGCAGGCCTAAACAACCTACTGTTAAGATGGCAAAACTATGTTAATAGCTTCGGTGCATACTTTGATTAATTACACTGCTTATTGTTTGAGATATAATAAATTATACTTTTGATTCAAAATCAGACATTTCATATTTAATGACCTATATTACAAAGCTAACATAATCAAAGCAGTGTGGTACTGGAATAAAAACAGACATGTAGACCAATGGAACAGAATAGCCCAGAAGTAAACCCACACATATACCGTCAAGTGATTTTTGACAGAGGTGCCAAGAGTATACAACAGTCATTAAATACATGGTGCTGGGAAAACTGGTTATCTGCATGCAGAAGAATGAAAATGGACCTTATCTTCTAGGGTACACAAAAATCAACTCAGAATGGATTATAGACTTAAATATAAGACCTGAAACCTTTTAAGTCCTAGAAATAAAACATAGAGAAAAATCTTCTTGACATTGATTGGCCTTGGCAATGATTTGTTGAGTATGGCAACAAAAGCAAAGATAGAGAAATGGAATTATATCAAACTACAAAGCTTCTGCATAGCAAACAAACAAAATGAAAAAGCAAACATAAGGAATGGCAGAAAATATTGGCAAATCATATATTTGATAAAGGGTTAATATCCAAAATGTGTAAGTATCTCCTGGAAGTCAATAGCAAAAACAAAAACAGAAGATTACAAATAATCCAATTTTAAAATGGGCAACATACACCCATCCCTTCCCCCCAGCCCCCACCTCTGTCTGATACCCAATTGGTGTTCTTCCCAAATGTGCACTTAGATGACGATCAGGGAAAACCAGTTTGCTGGTGAGTACATGTGGTGCTTATTTTTCCATTCTTGGGATACTTCACTTAATAGAATGAGTTCCAACTCTCTCCAGGAGAACCAAAGAGATGCCATATCACCGTTATTTCGACACACTTAAAGCTCAGACTCGGGGGGATGGGGAGGCATGGGCAATATATATAACCTGAACGTTTGTACCCCCATAATGAGCTGAAATAAAATAAATAAAAAAAAATAAAATAAAATGGGCAACATAACTAGACATTTCTCTAAAGAAGATATACAAATGACCAATAGGCACAATAGTCCTCTGTTATCCACAGGGGATTTTTTCCAAGACCCCCTACGGATTCCTGAAACTACAGATAGGACCCACTCCTATGTATACTTATGTGCATTTACACACACATATGTACTTGGCCCTCAGTATCCATGGGTTCTGCATCTGTGGATTCAAGCAACCACTGATTACAAATATTTGAAGAAAAACCCAAAAACAATTTAAAAATAACCATAGAACAGTAAAAACAATACAAATTTAAAACCATACACTATAACAACTGTTTGCATAGCATTTACATTGCACCAGATGTTATAAGTAATATAGAGATGACTTAACCCCAATGAGAATGGCCTTTATCAAAAAAACTCAAAACAACACATGTTGGCGTGGGTGTGGAGAGACAGGAACACTCATACACTGCTGGTGGGACTGCAAACTAGTGCAACCCCTGTGGAAAGCATTATGGAGGTATCTTAAACAGATTCAAGTAGACCTGCCATTTGACCCAGCAATCCCATTACTGGGCATATACCCAAATACCTAGAATAAAACATAGAGAAAAATCTTCTTGACATTGATTGGCCTTGGCAATGATTTGTTGAGTATGGCAACAAAAGCAAAGATAGAGAAATGGAATTATATCAAACTATAAAGCTTCTGCATAGCAAACAAACAAAATGAAAAAGCAAACATAAGGAATGGCAGAAAATATTGGCAAATCATATATTTGATAAAGGGTTAATATCCAAAATGTGTAAGTATCTCCTGGAAGAAAGGAAAAACAAAGGAAAAAAGATTCTGTAACAAAGACATATGTACCCGAATGTTTATAGCAGCACAATTCACAATCGCAAAGATGTGGAAACAGCCCAAATGCCCTTCAATACATGACGGGATTAGTAAGCTGTGGTATATGTATACCATGGAATATTACTCAGCTATAAGGAATAATGAAGATACGACATCTCTATGGTTCTCCTGGAGAGAGTTGGAGCCCATTCTATTAAGTGAAGTATCCCAAGAATGGAAAAACAAGCATCACATGTACTCACCAGATAATTGGTTTCCCTGAACATCACCTAAATACACATCTAGGAACGACATCAATCGGATATCAGACTGAGGTGGGGGATGGGGGAGGGGATGGGTGTATGCCTACCAATGAGTGCATTGCGCACCCTTTGGGGAATGGTAACGCTTGAAGGTGCTCACTCGGGAAGGGGGTGTGGGGAAGGGAGGGATATATACATACCTACATGATGGGTGCAATGCGCACTGTCTGGGGAACAGACATGCCTGGAGCTCTGACTTGGGGAGAAAGGTGGTACATGGGCAACGTATGTAATCTGCAATTCTGTATCCCCCATAACAATAAGATGAAAAAAAAAAAACAAAAACAAATAAATAAAAAAAAATTATTAGTAAAAAAAAAAAAAAAACCAAAAAAATGCTGCTGTGAAAAAAAAAAGATGTATATTTCAGCTCAAGCAGAGAGAGTGAATTCACCCTTTCTCTGCCTTTTTTATTCTATTCAGGCCTTCAATAGGCTGTATGATACCTACCCACATTAGCATGATCTTCTTTACTGAATCTACTGATTCAAATGCCAATGTCTTTTAGACACACCGAGAAATAATGCGTTACCAGCTATCTAGGTATCCCTTAGCCCAGTCAAATTAACACATAAAATTTACCATCATATATAGCATTATATGGTTATATGTAACCATATATATTTTTAATGATAATAACTTAACTGGAAATGATTTATTTTTTATTAATTTTTTGGTTTTACACTTCATGGTGCAACAGTTTGACGGCAGCCCATTGATTTTGGATCTAGGACTTAGTAGTGCTTAATTTATTTGTCTCATTTTTCAAGAAAAAAAATTGTAAATAGCTTCTGTCTACCTTATTCAGAGTAGCACATTCTTGAATTCAGGTTCATTTCATCAGGAGGATATAGAATTTCTTCATTTAAGGGTTTTAAAAACAGACAAAACTAAACAATTTTTAAGAGATACATACATAAGCGGTGAAAATATAAAGGAAGAAAAGGATGCAAATAAAGATTGTGTTTACCTGTAGGAAGTTGAAAAGGACTATTATTAGGGAGGTGCACATGATAAGATTCGAGGGTGAAGACCAAATGTGGTGCCCTGGTGGGGATGCCGTGGTCATCGTTTAGAAGCACATCTAGAAGAGTTGGTGATGTTTGGGAGCTAGGTCTGTTGGAGGGAAGGCAAGGAATGTGGTACAGTAATAGTCACACTTATAGAGCCCTTACTAAGTACCAGGTGCATTAAATTCTGTAATAACCCTTAATAGATGACTTTTTCCTTTCTCTCTCTCTCTCTCTCTCTCTCTCTCACACACACACACAGGAAACTGAGGCACAAAAGAAGTTAGTAAATTTGCCCAAGGCATTATAGTTGGCAGAGTTGAGATAGAAAACCAAGCATTCTGACTCTAAAGCCAATACTCTTACCCACTATACTATTTAATACATTGTCTCTACCTTAAAAAAATTATGAAACTCCAGAGCAACGACTAGTAGTAGAAGGCAGGAAATGTTCTGGACAAATTTTACAGATTTTCTTTCTTTCTTTTTTTCTTACTGCTGGATCAGCACAAGACAGATTGTTTATGATAGTGATGACCTTGAGGGGTAAATGGGAAGTATGAGAGTGAGTTTGTGTTCTTGTTTAAAGTTCCCAGCTTTTTTTTCCCAGTAGATAAGACAGAGCCATTTGAAAGGACTACAGTAATCCAGAGGTAGGATTTAATACAGTGCAATGGCTCCACTAGGGAATTCCTGGATGCCCTTGGTATTTCAGCCCTGTTTGAAAGGACGGAGCCTGCTGCATCTCTAGACAACTTAGATGCAAATATGCACCTTCTTCCTTTCTTTGATGCACCAGGGTGACTCAGATCCTGAAGGGACTTGGTTGACAGGGCAACTACTATCATTTCTGCCCTGTATGTCCTGTCACCAGTATGAAAGCTGTGAATGGACAGATGCTACACTGTAGTCAAGACACAAAGCTTTCTCCAGGGCATTTTTCTGCTGTGGAATGTGTTTCATTTCTTATCACTCTGGGAGATGTATAAATGGTCTAGCTTTTGTGTTGATTCCGAGAGGGGATTATTGTACTAGGGTAGATTTGGCTGGTTCTACTTATTAATATTTAAAGTAATAAATAGCGGTGAAGGCTGTATTGAGACTGCTTAACTTTGTGACCCACAGCAACCCACTTGGAGTGGGGGGATGGAGGAGAGCCTTTTATAGTAGAGATTATTCAATTTCATTTTTTAAAAAGGTAAAAATATATTAATATATATGAATTTTTAAATTATATATTAAGGACTACTAGATATTTAATGAAAAATATAGCAGTTCCTGGCCCCATCGCTCTCCATTCCCGATTCTTACTCCACACTCTTTTTTTCTAGCTCTTAGCTATTTTTTCTGATATTTCATATTTCTAAATAATATTGTTTTAATGTATATCTTGACTCTTTCTATTTTAGGTATCATTTAATGATCTCCTTATTATAGAAGATAAGAGTTAAGCTCTGAAGGCCCTTATCCCTACACATGTACTCTTCCCCACCTTCAGTACTTCCAGACTAGTTGTATCACCATTTTTTGAATTGATATCCAGTTGCTAGTATTCCTGTGTAACCACTTTCTAGTATAACAAACTAAGATTGTATTTCCTTTCTTGTGTAACTTTGTTTTTCTTATAATTAATACTTGTTTCTTTCTCCTTTTTCTTTTGTTTCTTCTGTTTTCAGTGTTTCAGTTTTCCAGCATAAATGAAAATCTTCTTCGAGTATGTTCAAATTCTTTAGGTATTTTATCAGTTTAATTTTTTTTTCTCTCAGTTATAGCCTGTATGGAGCCTTGGCACCTCCTTTGTTAATCTGGCCTGAGAATTCTTTGCTTCTCTACTAGGTCCCTTTGTTTCTTAGGTTAAATCACTATCACTTTAATTCTTGGTTTCCTGAGAAAAGTGTATGGGAGAAATTTTCTTTTTTCCCCCCAATTTTTAAAGCTTTTTATTTTGAAATAATTATGGAGAGATTTTCTTTTTGAGATCTTACCTATTTAAAATGTATTTAGCTTACCCTTACCTTTGATTGATAGTTTGGTTGGATATAAAATTCTTTGTTACAAATAAGGTAGAGATTTTGAAAGCATTAGTTCATTATTTTCTAACTTCCAGTGTTGTTGAAATGTTCCTGTCATGTCATGTCCCAGTGACATTCTAGTTCCTGACCTTTTATTGACAAGTTATTTTCCAGTGAAAATTTAGAATCATCTCTTTATCCCCAGTGTTCTGAAATTGTACAATTATGTGCCATAGTTGTATTTTTTTCATTAATTAAGCTGGCTACTCATCCATCTGTTTGTAGTGGAAACTCATTTCCTTCAGTTCTGGGACATTTACTGGTATTACATTTTTGACAGTTTCCTCCTCTTTGTTTTAACAGTTCTTTT
This sequence comes from Eulemur rufifrons, assembly GCF_041146395.1. Lineage (NCBI taxonomy): Eukaryota > Metazoa > Chordata > Mammalia > Primates > Lemuridae > Eulemur > Eulemur rufifrons. The sequence goes on from NC_090989.1 coordinate 155,719,403, forward strand.
TTTCCTAGAATTCCTTTGTTAGGGTTGGAATGATTCAATAATTTTCTTCCCATTGTATTGCATTGCTTCATTTTTTTTTTTTTCTTTTTTGAGAGAGAGAGAGGGTCTTGCTCTGATGCCCAGGCTGGAGTGTAGTGGCACAATTATAGCTCACTGTAGCCTCAAACTTTCAAACTCCTGGGCTCAAGTGATCCTCCCACCTCAGCCTCTCAAGTAGCTGGGACTACAGGTGCATGCCACCACACCCAGCTGATTTTTTTATTGTTTTGTAGAGACAGACTCTCTCATGTTGCCCGGGCTAGTCTCAAACTTGTGGCCTCATGTGATCATCCTGCTTTGGCTTCCCAGAGTGCTGGGATTACAGGCGTGAGCTACTGTGCCTGGCCTGCATTGCCTTTTTGTTCTATTTTCCGGCAGGATTTCTCAGCTTTGTGTTCCGTCAGTTTGCTATTCTTTGTTTTAAATTACAGCTATCCTGTTTTTAACTTCCAGTGCCCTTTTGGGTTTCTTGAGGGTTTCCCCCTTTATTATACCCCTATTATTTCTTTGAAATGTTCTTTTACTCCTGGTATTGTATCTTTTTCCTCCAGTTTGCATTTTTTCTGGTTGCTTTGTTCTCTTTCATTCACATTGCAAGCTTTCCTTATTATATGGTGTTCTTTATCCATTCATATTTAAGAATAAAGCATTAAAATGTTAATAGAAAGCTTTATAAGTAGGGCCAGTATTTATTAATTGGTGGACATTACTGTAGGGTGATCCGAAGAGGGCCTGGCTTTTCATGAAAGAAGTAGAGCAGCTGTTAGTATTTCTGGATCTTTCCCCTGGGCCGAGTTTTCCTAATGAGGAATCGTCCATTCTCCTTCATAGGAAGGTATAGGCTTGGCTGTTAATATTTTGGGAGCTCAGTGTGGAAAGGGCACTGGAGATGGTACTGTAATACTATTTACTACATACTCTTTGACTAAGTTTTTGGTTCCTAACATGATACCCCTATCCTCAGCTCTGGTACACCCCAATGTATAGACTCTGTTTTAACCTCTGGAGAGAGTAGCTATCAGGTAGAGAAAGCTAATCATCTGGAAGGATGGGATGAGGATGGTAATCTGAAGATCTTACAGCCTTTTTAGAGACATTTAACTAATTCTTCTGTTTCTGTTCCCCATGGACACCCTTCAGACCCACCACACCTGCATACACATTTTCAGAGGTTCCTGATACCTCTAATTCCAGAGCCTTTCTACAGAGGTAATGGGCTTACTTCTTTTTGATTTCTTCCCACCCTTCCCACTTATTTTCCCCCCATTCCATGGCTTAGTTTTTGGTTTTATATTCTCTGACAAGTCATCTACTTTCCAGCTTTCATCTTTAACATTTAGGGGAGGAGGTAATTGTACACGGGAAAGATTGGGGCTGATGTCTTATTGGTCTTCCTATCTAAGAAGAGAAGCCTACAAATTAAGGACTGCCTTTAAGTAGAGGCATGTTTTGTCTTGTGTAGAAAGGCTGACTGTGAGCCTGAGAATGCCTCAGCTGTTCACTGCCTCTTGTTAGGTAAGTCTACCCTTTTCAGAGTTGTGAATGGGTAAGCCAGGTAGGGTGGCTCCTCTAGTCCATGCCTGTAGTCCCAGTTACAGCTACTTGGGATGCCGAGGCAGGAGGATCCCTTAAGTTCAGCAGTTCAAGGCTAGCCTGGGCAATATAGCAAGACCCTGTCTCAAAAAAAAAAAAAAAAAAAAAAAAAGCCACAGCAACCAGAATTGTGACTGGGTACCCTTGACTTGAACAACTACAGCCTCCATTTTTCATATCACTAATATTTTCCTACCTTTGACTTTAATCTCTTATCAAGATCTGCTCTAGGGAATAGAATATGATTAGCTTACTTAAACTAAGATAGACTTTCGAAAGTCTTAGCTCTCCTGTAAATATTTGTGTTGTAAGAGAAGATTCAATCTATAAGACTGAGATATTTGGGCTGTCAAGTCTAAGGGAGGATGTGTTTGGATTGGGGGTGAAGTGAGGTTTGCATCCTGGCCCCTGAAAGGTGGAGGAAGGAGTAGATATGTATGCCAAGGAAATAAATTGTATAGACACATTCCCATATTAGTAAACAGAAAATGTCCACATTGCTTGTTTGTATTTTTATTTGTTGCAAATATGTGCTTGAAAATCAGCACAAAATAGCTTTGGTTTATGTATTTTTTCATTTCACAGAAATTTCTGTCTTTTGTACTCAGTTGCCAACTATGTTTTTCAACAACCTAAAATGTAAGTTTAAATTCTTGGGTTTAAAGATATTTTTAGCATACAGGTCATGAGGGTTGCAAGTAGTGAAGTTTAGAAATTTTTACATTATATTGGGATGAATTTTGGAATATAACAAAGCATTTAGAATAGGATTAGAGGTTACTTCATGATAAGAGACTTGATTATTAGTAGTAATGGAAAAAAATACTGGACAGTTTTGAATAAACAAACTCAAAGTCTTAATGGTTACCTTGTTTAAAAAGAAATAAAGTGAGGAAATAAACCATCTACTTATGTATAAATGAAGGAATGTTCAAAAAGAAGAGGTAAAATGGGGAAAATCTGGTAATCTTGCTGTAACAACTTGAAATTTAGTGCAATGCTTATCTTTCATTAAATTGATTTTCATGTAAAGTTTTTGGTACTCATGGCAAGATGTTTATTTTCTTTGAGGGGAATTGTATTTCTAATGTAATTTTCTTTCAGTTAGACTTCTATAATCCTATATTAACTTATATAAGTCTTTAGGCATATGTAGTTTTAAAATAAAGGTGTAACATACTTTGCTATGAATACCCTATAACTTTGCTCATTTTTTTTTTTTTGACTCAGAGGCATTATTTGTGGCACAACCTTCCTTTCCACATTGGGTTAAAAATAGTTAAGTAAAAACTATTTTTAAAACAGGAGCATTAAAACTCACTGTATTTTTTCTGCAGAATTCCATGTTTCACAATGATGAGGCAAATTCTGCTTGGCATGGGGTTGCAAAGTAGTTTAATCATTCTAAATTTATGGTTTCTGCTGACTCTTCAGTATGCCTTCCAAACACTCTGTGACTGATCTTGACAAATATTAGTTGGTAGAATTTTTGGAGAGGCTGGAGGTGTTGCTGAGATGAGCTATAGATTTTTCTTCCTCCTCTCCTCCGGTTCCTCTTTTTCCATGTGGAATTTTCCTGCTTTTATTTTAGCAGTGACAGAAACTAGGGATGGTTGTGCCAGAAAACAAAATTTGTAATCCCCACCTAATAATACCATTATTTCAATCCACTGAAGAGCAGGTCTCTAAGTAGAAAAGGATTGTTTATCCTGAGTGAGGTATTCATCTATCTTGTGGCATAAAACGATTCTAGGTGAATTGTGTGCTCTTGTGCTAGTTTCCCTGATTGCTCACCTTGAGTGGTTTATGCTCGTTTCTGCTAATAAACCCAAGCGTACAGCATGGTATCAGAGCGATGTTGGTGGAGCCTCCAATGGTAGGGCCTCTGATCAAAGAGGTCATTAGATTGGCTTAGAAAAAGAAATTGTAATCACATTCATTGCAGTAACAGTGCTACTTTCTGATTATATGATCCATTTCGTTCTTAGTGCATCTTTATACAATAGCTGTAGGATATTTCCATCTTTTTGTATTTAGAAACAATAACTGATTTTTCTATTGAAATAATATTGTATAATTGTTTCAATTACCTACATTAAAAGCCATCCACAGTTTAGTGGCTTAAAACAACTATTATCTTTCTTTCTTTTCTGGACAGAATGAGCTCATTTGGGCAGTTTTCACTAAGGGTTTCTCATTGTGCTGCATTCTGATATTGGCAGGGGCTATCGTCCTCTGAAAACTTGACTGGGCCAGGCATCCAAGATTGTTAACTCACACAGTTGGGACTGCTTACTAGAGTGCCTACTTGTGGCCTCATTATGTAGCTTGGGCTTTTGACAGCATGGCAGCTGGATTCTGATAGGGAACCTCCCAAGACATGCATTCCAAAATGCAAGAAGCAGAAACATCCAGAATAGTTAGTAACTAATAACTGGCCTAGTTCACTGCTGTCATGTTCTATTGGCCAGAGGAGTCTCAGAGCCTGCCCAGATTCAAGGGTATGGATACACAGACTCTACCTTATGCTGGAGGAGTGTCAAAGTCACATTATTACAAAAGAGTACTTGGCATGGGAGATATCATTACCTTTGGAAAATATTGTCTGTGAAACTCCTGATTTAAAAAGTAAATAACTGTGTATAATGCCCTAAAATACATTAATGTATTCTTGCATAGATATTGTATGTGTGTATGCATGTTTATATGACATATTGTGTGTGTGTATATATATAGTATGTGTATGTATATGTACATGCATATGCATAAATATACACATAGTGTATACATACTGTCTTAGTTCCTTGGGAATGCTATAACAAAATTTCATAAATTGTGCAGTTTATAAACCACAGAAATTTATTTCTCACAGTCCTACCTAGAGGCTAAGAAGTTTAAAATCACGAAGCTGGCAGATTCAGTGTTTTGTAAGGATCCACTTCCTCATAGTTGGCACTTTCTCAATTGGCCTTCTGTGGTGGAAGGGATGAATGAACTCCTTTGGGCCTATTTTATATGGGCACTAATCCCATTCATGATGGCTCTGCCCTCACGACCTAATCATTTCCCAGAAAGCCTCACTTCCTAATACCATGCCTTAGGGTTAGGATTTCAACATATGAATTTTGGGGGGACACAAACATTTGGACCATAGCACATACATATATGTATATTATGCTTCAATATCAGTATACTTCACTATATTGATGAGAAAAACCCACCTCACTTTTAATTAGTGATCACAAATCTTAAAACTACCTAGCAATTGAACTATTAGTACCTTTCCTCTATCAATTCTAGTTACCACTCCCTAAGAAACTGTTTTACATTGTTTCTTCTATTCTCAAACCTCAAACATCTCCTTTCACTCTCCTCACTCTCCGCTGATGATCTTTTTATTTCTCTGAAAATAAAACAATAAGAGGAAAAACTTAGCTTTCCTATCACCAAATCTCCCAGCTATCTTTGTCATTACTCTTGTTCTATGCCTTCCCTTTTTGTGACAATATATAAAGTATCCAGCCTCTTATCTAAATCCAACCCTCTCCTTTTGTCCTGGGACCCATCTTGTTATGGATATTCAAGGATTTAACCCCTACATCATCACATTTTCCCTCTGTACTAGATCATTCCTTTCAGCATACAAATAAATAGCCTGAAATTTTGTCCCATTAAAAAACAAACAAAAAAAAAAAACAAACAAAGAAAAAACAAAACCGGCCGGGCGCGGTGGCTCACGCCTGTAATCCTAGCACTCTGGGAGGCCGAGGTGGGCGGATCGTTTGAGCTCAGGAGTTCGAGACCAGCCTGAGCAAGAGCGAGACCCCACCTCTACTAAAAATAGAAAGAAATTATATGGACAGCTAAAAATATATATAGAAAAAATTAGCCGGGCATGGTGGCGCATGCCTGTAGTCCCAGCTACTCGGGAGGCTGAGACAGGAGGATCGCTTGAGCTCAGGAGGTTGAGGTTGCTGTGAGCTAGGCTGACGCCACGGCACTCACTCTAGCCTGGGCAACAGAGTGAGACTCTGTCTCAAAAAAAAAAAAAAAAAAAAAAAAACCCTCCCTTGACCACACAACCCTATTCTGCTACCCCATTTCTCTGCTTCTGTTTACTGCAAATTCTTCAAAAGAATCGTCTGTACTCTTTCTCCACTTCCTCCTCTCATGTTCTCTCTTGAACTCACTCTAACCCTTTTATCAAAACTGCTCCTGTACGGGTCAGTGATGGGCACCCCAATGCCCAATCTCCTGGCCAATTCTTAGTCCAAATTTATTTAACTTCTTGGTACATTTGACAAAGTCCTTGTTAAAATCCATTTTCATTTGGCTTTTGTGACACCATATCCTCCTGCTTTTCCTCTTACCTTATTGCCTACTCCTCCTTAGTTTCCTCTGGTAGATACTCTTCACTTTCTTGACCTGTAAATGTTGGAACTTGATGTCAGCCTTAACATGTCCAAAATTGAACTTAGTTTCCTTCGTCCAGATGTGCTTCCCAGGCCAGAAAAAAATGAGTAATCCTTTATTCCATTCATATCCCACAGTCAATCTATCAGCAGATCCTAGCACCTCTACCTACACAACGTGTCAAAACTCCAAACACTTTCCAATATCAGTATTCTTACCTTTATCCAAGCAACTGTCATCCTGTCAATTGTTGCACTACATAGAATTGTGCTTGGAAATCTTGCATTTCTTCTTTGACTTTTTATGGTTTATCGTCAACAGAGCACTCAGAGTGATGCTGTCAAGACTTAAAGTCATTTCACATCACTCTTCTCCAAATCTCCACTGACTTCCCATCTTTCTCAGAGTAAAAGCCAAAGCCCTTAGCATGGTTTACAAAGGTCCCTGTTTAATCTGTTCCCTGCTGCCTCTCTGTTTGCATCATCACCAATCTGCCCCTTGTTCACTTTGCTCTAGGCACACTGACCGCCCTATTCTTCCTGAACGTGCCAAGTTCACTTCTATATCAAGGCCTTTGCACTTGTTTCTTATGGCTGGAAAACCTCCCCAGTTTTATTTAAATGCTGCCACCTTACTTCATTCAAATCTATACTCAAAATTCAGCTCCCTAAGAAGTCTTTCCTTGACCACTATCTAAAGTACCTTTCCCCACACCTCAGCCAGCCCACCCTTGGCCACTCACTGTTCCTGCTCTGCTTTAATTTTTCTTGTTAGAACTTGTCACTACTGCTAATTATTTATTTGCCTATTGTCTTTTTCTGCTCTCTAGAACAAAAGTGCCATGAAAGCAGACTTTGGGGTTTTTTTTTTTTTATGCACACAGGCACACATATCTATTAATATCTATACACACACACACACACACACACACACACACCATAATTTGCAGCAGTGACTTCTGATCACAACAAAGTTTTAGAACTTAGCAGGTGCTTCATAAGCATTTGTTAATTGGGTGAATGAGTGAATGCTTGTGTATACATGCATGCAATGGACTATTGTGTATGCTTTGATAGGAAAATAATTCAGCTTTCTTTTTTGGACTTAGGTGGCTTTGTTTTATCAATAAGAAATGCATGTGTTGGAAGCAAATACCACATTGCTTATGTTGCTTATCTTCAAGATTCCCATTTTCCAGATGATGCAGTTTGGTTAGGCCTTGCTGCTTTTTGAGCTGGCAGGAAGTTGTGAGTTCTGCCGTTTTGCCAACATTGTGTACTATCAAGGTGCTTAACTTTTCTTTATCTGTTCATCATCTGAAGAAAGGATAAGAAGTTATGTAATTAGAATGCATGATTCCTCAGGTCTTAAAAATAATTTCTCTAAGATGGACCTTTAAAATTTCATGTTCCATTTGGTGATTTAAGTAGTATCATGTTCTGAACATTTTAATCCTAAGATCACTGCCACCTAAAAACACTAGCTGACTCTACTGTTTTATAATTTGCTATATAATTTTATTTACATCACCTGACTCAAGCTTATTTTGACAGAATTTTTTTTGGGGGGGCGGTAAATTCCATGTAGGTATTTGCCTCTTGTGCATGTTGCTCTGTCTTTAAAAGCATTATTTATAAATAGGTTACATTCCAAAAAATTTAATTATCATACAAAATTACATATACTCCTCTATAACAGAAACAGAAAACTAAAGATTCTAAAATCAAGATTTCACTTGTGAGCAAATAGGACTTGAGTTCTTAAATTTATGTATTTTAAGTACATCTCATTTCTGAAGCATCTACTCTCCGGGCACTTTTTTTCTTGTAAGGTAAAAACCACTGTAATGTCCATAGTTAAGTTCACTAAGATATTTCCACTTAACTCTTAAAAAGATAACACTTTTCAATTTAATCATGTCCCATTCATTTATTTTTGTTGCTGCTGTGATTGCCTTGGGGGTCTTCTTCATAAATTCTTTGCCTAGGCCAATGTCTGTAAGAGTCTTTCCTACATTTTCTTCTAGAATTCTGATTGTATCACGCCTAAGGTTTAAGTCTGTTATCCACCGTGATTTGATTTTTGTGAGAGGTGAAAGCTGTGGGTCCTGTTTCAGTCTTCTACAAGTGGCTAACCAATTCTCCCAGCACCAAAAGCTTCTGCACAGCCAAAGAAACAGTCCAGAGAATAAACAGACCACCTACAGAATGGGAAAAAATTTTTGCATACTACACATCAGATAAAGGACTGATAACAAGAATCTATTTAGAACTCAGGAAAATCAGCAAGAAAAAAATCAAGCAACCCTATCAAAAAGTGGGCAAAGGACATGAATAGAAATTTTTCAAAAGAAGATATAAAAATGGCTAACAAACATATGAAAAAGTGTTCAACATCTCTAATCATCAGGGAAATGCAAATCAAAACCACAATGAGATATCACTTAACCCCAGTGAGAATGGCCTTTATCAAAAAACCCCAAAACTTAACACATGTTGGCGTGGGTGTGGAGAGACAGGAACACTCATACACTGCTGGTGGGACTGCAAACTAGTGCAACCCCTGTGGAAAGCATTATGGAGGTATCTTAAACAGATTCAAGTAGACCTGCCATTTGACCCAGCAATCCCATTACTGGGCATATACCCAAAGGAAAAAAGGTCATTCTGTAACAAAGACACATGTACCCGAATGTTTATAGCAGCACAATTCACAATAGCAAAGATGTGGAAACAACCCAAATGCCCATCAATACATGATTGGATTAGTAAACTGTGGTATATGTATACCATGGAATATTACTCAGCTATAAGGAATGATGAAGATACGACATCTCTATGGTTCTCCTGGAGAGAGTTGGAACCCATTCTATTAAGTGAAGTATCCCAAGAATGGAAAAACAAGCATCACATGTACTCACCAGAAAATTGGTTTCCCTGATCATCACCTAAATACAAATCTGGGAATGACACCAATTGGACATCAAACTGAGGTGGGGGGTGGGGGAGGGGATGGGGGGTATGCCTACACAATGAATGCATTGCGCACCGTTTGGGGAGTGGTTACACTTGAAGGTGCTGACTCGGGAAAGGGGGGGTGGGGAAAAAAAATATGAAACTATTGTTTTTAACTTGCACTGTTCACTTAATAATTTATCATGAATATTTCCCATATTATTTCATATCATTGTACAAGAAATAATGTATACATTATGAGGACATACTGTATCTAACAAGATATACTGTTAGACTCTTTGATTCTGTAAAATTAAATTGAAAAAAAAAAAGAAAAAAAAAGATAACACTTTTTTTATTAAACTGAAAAGACTAGAAATCTATGACACTGTGGACATAAACTTTTTAAAAAAGCTAATTAGGAAGTTAGATGAGGCCTAGAAACCAGGAGTGAAATTCTCATCACAGACTGTGGCTTCGTATTGAAACTTCAGTTGTTTCAATATAGGCCAGATGATTCTCCTTCTTCCTCTCTCAACTTGAGTATCCCTCCTGGAGAAACCAGAGATGTTGCTGGATGGTTGAAATCTTTGCTGTTATGTGCACTGCAGCTTCTGTCAGAGGAAACAGCTGTGGGCTCCTATATAACTCTTGTTCTGATTAAGTTTAGTAACTTTGATTTACTAGAAAATGAATAGTCCAGGATGGAAGAGAGATAAATGGCGCTTTTGCATGATCCAAATCAGTTGTTACTTTGTTAGATGTCACTATGTAGCAATTTTTAGACAATAGGAACTAAAGACTTTAAGATTTTTAAGTAAGCTCCTTTTTACAAATTGCCTTAGTGATTCAGAGAAATGAGCACTTTTCACAGTTTAACTCTTTCTCTTTTTCTTTTCATTCCCTTTCCATATTCCTTTTGTATTTCACCCAACACCAAAAATGCCCTTTCAGAAACACAAAGTAGATCTTTTCTACAAACTACGCCATGTGATGAATGAACTAATTGACCTGCGAAGGCAGCTACTATCTGGTCATCTGACTCAGGACCAGGTGCGGGAGGTTAAGCGGCACATCACCGTGCGCCTGGACTGGGGTAATGAGTAAGTATGAATATTTAGGAATCTCTCAGTTTCATTTATGATAATTCAGTCCTTATAGAGTATGCACCTATACAAAGTTTCTCTTTAATTATTGAAAGACAATGGTATATTCTCCACTAAGCTTTTATCATTTTTGCTAGAGCAGTTGTTTCTTTTAGTTAACAAAGGATACTTGTTCTAGTCACTGAAACTCACTCACCCTCCATTTTCATTTCTGGAAAATAAGAATTAAAGAGTTGTAATTAAAGAATCCTCTGGGGCTTCTTCCAGCTCAGTTTCTTGATTCTAGACCTCCTCCTAATCAGTGCTTTTTAAAAATGCGAATTTGGTGTCTTTTGCATTTTATAGCCCTACAGTGAATCTGAATAAGCATAATCTACAAATGAGACTGTCTCCATTTGTACTTCAGAATATTCTTAACGACCTTGTCATTCAGTAATAGTTCTGCATTTATACAGTAGGTATGATGATTTGCTGTTGCCATACAAGTAAAATTCTAAGACTCTGGCATGGGAAGTTAGGATAGATAGTATTCAGATTTATTTCTTCCTAAAATTAATAATTGATATAATTTTCAGGTGCTTTCTTCTCATTCTCTTACAATTGGGTCCATTGAACTTTGAATTAACCAGGTTGCCTCCTACTTAAGATATGCATATACTTTATGTATATTTAAATATGTGTCTTTAGCTCCTTATCCTTTTAGGACAACTTTGAACTGATAGAAAACAAAAAGAATGGGAGGGGATTCATAAATGAGATTTATGAACCCAATCCTGGGAGATAGAAAGTAGATGGAAGATTAATGACAGAAGCAGCCCAGTATATGTGGAGGAAAACAGTATGTGGAGGAAACCTTAGTTAATGAGGGAGCCAGTTTGCCCTGTACCTCCTGGAATCATGGAGGGTAGGAATAGGCCTTGGAGCTTTATTTATTTATTTTGGGGTTTTTTTGTTTGTTTTCCAAGCTGGAACACTCTTCCTGTTCCTTTCTATTTAGCTTAATCCTGCCCCATCCTTCACAGCTAATGTCAAGTCTACTTTCTTCTGCAGTTCACATTTTTTTCCCAAATTTTTATGAAACAGTGGAGAAAAAATTATTGAAAGTAGCTGAAAATTATAAATTGTTCAATAGTACCTCAAAATATTTTTAGGTAAAAGGGCAGTTATAGTCAATTAATTTTGCCATATTTTTGTCATTTATGTGTGCATGTGTATGTACTTATTTTCTGCTGAACTATCTGAAAACAAGTTGCAAATACAATGCCACTTTACACCCAAATTATTTCAGCATACATCTCCTGAAACAATGACATTCTCTTAAATTACATAATTTTATTAATAAGCATAATAAAATTAACAAAAATATTCACAAAGGATAGCAGAGTGGCATATAATCAACCATGAATATATATTTCTAAAAACTAGGAATAACAATTAATATGATATGCACTGGGTTATTTTTTTCTACCTTAAATATTTTTTGGCTTTTTTTTAAATTTATTTTTTAATTTCAGAATATTACAGGGGTACACTTTGGTTACATATATTGCCTTTGCATTGCCCGAGTCAGAGCTACAAGGGTGACCATTCCCCAGACAGTGCGTACTGCACCATTAGGTGTGAATTTACCTATTCTCTTCTCCCTGCTCCCACCTGCCCTATCCCCAGTGAATGTTACTTCCATATGTGCACTTAAGTGTTGATCAATTAGTACCAATTTAGTGGTGAGTACGTGTGGTGCTTTTCTTTTTCTTTTTTCTTTTTATTTCAGGATATTATGGGGGCACAAACATTTTGGTTACATGTTATACCTTTGCCTCACCCAAACCAGGATTAGAGTTGTGCCCTTCCCCCATAAAATGCATCCATTAGTTGTGAGTTCACCCCCCCAGCCCCCCACCAGCCCCCAATGAATATTACCACTATGTGAGCACCTTAGTGTTGATCAGTTAGTGCCAATTTGATGGCAAGCACATGTGGTGTTTATTATTCCATCCTTGTGATACCTCACTTTGGAGGATGGGCTTAAGCTCTATCCAGGATAATATAAAAGGTGCTAGATCACCATTGTTTTTTGTAATTGAGTAGTATTCCATCATATACATATGCCATATTTTATTAATCCACTCATGGATTGAAGGGCACTTGGGTTATTTCCATATCCTTACAATAGTGAATTGTGCTGCCATAAACATTCAAGTGCAGATGTCTTTATTATAGAATGTCTTGTTCTTTTGGGTAGATGCCTAATAGTGCTCTTGCTGGATCAAATGATATTTCTATTTTTAGCTCTTTGAGGTATCTCCAAATTATTTTCCACAGAGGTTGTACTGATTTGCAGTCCCACCAGTAGTGTAAGAGCGTTCCTCTCTCTCCACATCCTCGCCAGCATTTGTTCGTTTGGGACATTTTATTTTATTTTATTTTTATTTCAGGAAATTATGGGAGTAAAAACATTTTGGTTACATGTTATGACTTTGCCACACCCAACCATGATTTGAGACATGCCCTCCCTCCCCCCCCCCCCACCCGCACCACAATGCTCTTTGGGACTTTTTGATAAAAGCCATTCTCACTGGAATTAGGTGATTTCTCATTGTGGTTTGTATTTGCATTTCCCTAATGATTAGGGATGTTGAGCACTTTTTCCATTCTTGTGTTACTTTACTTTGAAGAACAGGCCTTGGAGCTTTAAAAAGGGGCTTGGCTTAAAAGTGTGTATAAGGAATAATTCACCCCAATCAATGAGCAGAAATCTTGGCCAGGTGTTTCCCCTTCAGATAAACAAATACAAAAACCAACTGGGGGAAAACTGGGAAATAGGAGTATAAACTGGAACCTTATTTTAAAACCATGCACATTCCGGCATTTAGGAGTTTTATTTTTTTATATTATTTATTTCAGCTTATTATGGGGGTACAAAAGTTCAGGTTATATATATTGCCCATGTCCCACCCATCCCCCTGAGTCAGAGCTTTAAGCGTGTCCATTCCCCAGACAGTGCGCATTGCACTCATCATGTAGTTATACCCCATCCCCTCCCCCCACCCCCCACCTCAACGCGATACCCAATTGGTGTTATTCCCAAATGTGCACTTAGGTGATGATCAGGGAAACCAATTTGCTGGTGAGTACATGTGGTGCTTATTTTTCCATTCTTGGGATACTTCACTTAATAGAATGGGTTCCAGCTTTCTCCAGGAGAACAAAAGGGATTGTATATCACCGTTATTTCTTATAGCTGAGTAATACTCCATGGTATGCATATCCCTCCCACTTACCAGAAGGGAAACTTGCCAGTCATGTACAGAAAACACCCGATATTTCCTTTACTGCCTTTTAAATCTGAATGGACAATCAAGTATCACCAGGTGTTTGAAGAAACCCTTCCACAGGGAAGAGGGAGGCCAGGATAAACAAACTACCTGGGCCCAGAGGAAATAATGTGTTCCCAGAGATAATTGAGATTCATAAAGAACTTCAAAACAAAACAAAAGAAACTCCTCTAATATCCTCAGAGAAAATCAAGAAGATCCATTATGTAGAATAAGATGCCATGAAAAAGGAATGGAGAATGTGACTTCCAAAATAAAACATTCATAAAGAAAAAATAAATTCTATGTAATATCCAAGAAAATAAAACAAAAAGGAAATAGTTGAGAAGAGATGTTCAATGCAGAGGCTCAATCCAGGGAAGTCTAATGTCAGACATTATACTTTCCAGAAAAAGAACAAAGGAAATTTTAAGGAAATAATAGAGAATTTGAGCCAAAGAACAAGAATGTTAGGATTAAAGGGCCTGCCAAAATACTTATGATAATGAATGGGAAAAAAACAAAACAAAAAATCACAGTGAGACATATTAAGATATTTCAGTATTCCAGGGATGAAGAGAAGATCCTTAAAAGTTTTCAGACAGAAAAACAGATCCTCTTACAAAAGAATAAGAATCACACTGGCCTGAGAAGTTTTATCATTAACACTGGATGTTAGAAGGTAATTAATATCTTCAGAGTTCTGTGAGGAAATAATTTGTCAGAATTTTATAAACAACCAAGCTATCTAATTAAGTTTGAGGCCCAAATAAAGCTATTTTTCAGTATTTAAAGATGCATATAAGTTACCTATCATGGACCCTTTCTTAAAAAGGGACTTGAGGTTGTGCTCCTGCAAAGTGGAAGAATAAATCAAGAAAGAGGAACTGTTCATTAGTAGAAAAGAAAAGAGTACAACCTTAAATTGGTTATATGTGACCTTTTTGAAGTGACAACATCCTATCCTAGTTTGTTTTGTTACACGCTTTCATGACTGTTAATAGGGTTGCCTGGTACACACTACAGACTGCTCGTATAATAGTATATAACATGCATTCAGGTATATCATGGAACAGACAGTGATCTCTAAATTTAAGTTTGGAAAATAAAAACCTAGTGAAATACAGTGTGTTGACTTATAGTATAGCTACTGATTCTGCCCTTCAACCCCAAATACTACTATGTTATAAAATGGTATCACTGTATTTATTTATAAAATCAGTAACAGTAATACAGTAATTGCAAATATAACATTACTATGTGCCTAGCAAATTTGTACACTTGAACTGATAACACTAATAATTGTGTGATTCGTTAAACAATGGAGACCAGTAAATAAAGAAGGGAATTGTTTTAGAAATATTGGTACCTGTACTTCTTTATTATAAAACTTGGAAAACAGATTTTGTAATCAAATCTGAAAACTTAATGACAATAGTTTAGAAACAAGTTCAAATTATACTTGAAGAAGGTAAGAACATTATAAAAACCTGTCAGTAAATTATAGGGCTTTTCCAACTCAATAACTTTTCCTCAGTGATGTCTGTGTGTGTGTGCGTGTGTGTGTGTGTGTGTGTGTGTGTGTGTTGGAGGGGTATTGATATGTCCATTTTATGTCCAAAATACGAATAGGAAATACCGTTCCATTCACCTCCCCACTTCTTTTCCTTTCTTTTCCTTCTCCCTAGTTCCTCCTATTCCCCCTTCCCTACTTTTTCTCTTCTTTCTTCTTCCCTCCTTTTTTCCTTCTCTTGCACTCTTTCTCTCCACCACCCCCTTTCCTCTTTTTCTCATTCTCTCCTTTCTCCCAGAGGAAAATATGGCCGCTTAAAAATCTAAACAAGAACTTTGTAGATTTATCATTATTAAGAGAAAAAGACACATTACCTCAAAACTGATGGGACTGTTCTCTCTGCTTGTTGCTTAAGCTTACTCTTTAAATTTTTCTTCCGAAATAAGAGATGTATACTAGAAAAAATAAAGTCATTTCATGCCATTAGGTTATGTAAAACAAGCTGTTCCACACAAAAGCTGAGCACAGGTGATTATATCCATTGTTCCCATTTTATTCTGATAGTTCCATATGTCTTGTTCCACCATACTTTTATTAATGCCATAAGATTCTGAAGCATGGCACATATTGACATGTGGTGAAGGCATCAATCAATGTTTGCTGAATGTATTTTAATGTTTTAATTGATGTAATTAAATATTAATCGTTATATGACTTTAAACTTTTATGCCTTTTCTGTAAGCATAAAACATTCATTACCTTAAACATTTTAGCTCTGCCTTTTCAGAATCTATTTCAGAAACTAATAGTTTTTAATAGTTTATTGATTACATATATCTACATCACTGTGGCAAGTGCAGGGTCTCACTTATATGCACTGTTATAATGAAATGCTATTATGCCTTTCTAAGACAAGAGCTCCATTTTAGCCAGTGAGGAAACTAAATCTCAGAGGCACTTTTCCCAGCATTGTATGGCAAGTGGTAGAGCTGGTGTTTGTCCCTAGAACTGATCTCAAAGCCCATATATTTTATATAATACCTTACCATCTCTCTAATTATTTGTAAGTGTGAGTCTTAAAACCAGGCAAATTGTTGCCAGTATTTCTAGTCCTTAGGTTATTTGACCTTTGTTTTGTTCTCCATGCATGAATATTGCTATGTCCCATAATATATATCTGATTAACATTCAGTTAGAACTTCCAAGGATATAAACTGAACTAGTCCTATACTCTTATTTAGAGTTTAAATTAAATGTAGAACTCTCCATATCTAGGTAAAAACAATTTTTGTTTCCTGATACTAAGACTTTATTTGGCTAAAAATTTGAAAATTCAGACATGAAATTTATGTAACTTATGCTTGTTGGCCTATGTATAGACTCACTGCATAAGTAAAAATTATTAAATTGTATCAGAGAGAAACTAACACAATATTGTTCTTAATTATGAATTATAATACTGGAAGAGCATAAAACAAAGTTATGTTCAAATTAACTAGTCATTACCTCTGCTCAAGTGTCCTATGCAGAGAATAAGTCAGTTAATATATCCACTCCAAGAAAATTTTAAAATAATTTGTCTAGTGATAAAATTTTAATTTAATAGTTTTTACACTTTCTATAAAGATGTTGGTATGTTTCTTCTCAGTCTCCAATTCATCACTACAATAAATATAGCATAGCTAAGTTAAAATTGCATTAACTCAGAAGTGACATAGCCTACTTGATCTCTGCCTTAGAAAAATACCCAAGTAAGAAATATTTTATTCTTAGAATAATAATTTAAGACAAATCACTAATAAATATGTAATTCTAGATCTTTTATTCTTACTTTCTCTCCTTCTCTGTCATTTTTTTCTCCCTCCACCCCTTTTATACTTTCTCCCTGAGATTTTCACATATCCTAACCCATCCATTTTGCTTTCTTCCCACTTAGTATATGTCCTTCATCAAAGGAATTGCTCTCAGAGTAAGCAACACAAGCAGTAGTTTACTTTGTAATATGCAGAAAGTACTCACCCAGTGATAGGATCCAAAAAGGTTTATGGCTCAGTACTTTCCCTTTAAGGGCATGGAAATATTTTCTAGCTTTAGGACATCTGAAATGAGCAGAAATTTCCAAAGATGTCTCAGGGTTCTTCTGATACGTGGTGGTGTGCTCCCTGATCAGTGTCTTGCCCTGTTTATGCAGTCTAGGTTGGCTATGTTTAAAGTACATATGGTCAAAATCCTTCTGTCAAGTTTTATGTTCAATTGACTGACTTTCTCACACACACGCACACCCACTCATACACTTTGTACATCTGGTTTGCTCATCATACCCTGCACTTACTACAGTGCCTGTACTTAGAAGGGACTATGTGAATATATTTGAGTAATAAAGTGGATTAGTTTTCATGCCTAGTAGACATTTATTAACCAACTGGTATTAGTTTCCTTCTGGGTTGATGTATTCACACAGAATCATCTCTCAAACTAATATGACTGAATTGATTACCATCACTTGTAGCCTTAGTACTTAACTTTCATAGTTATTAGTAGAAGGGCAGCAGGTATAGTGGAAATACCATAGGTTTGGAGGGAGACTGACCTAGCTTGAGATAAGCCCATCTCTGTTCCCTTAATAGGTGACTTAGTTAACCTCTCTGGGCCTCAGTTTCCTCAGTTATGAAATGGTTCTAATACTATCTACTCTTCCCATAGTGCTTAGAGATGATATACATAAAGTGCCTAGCCCACGTAAATGTTTGGTAAAGGGTAGCTTTTATTAGATATATCTTTTTATATATTACAGAAACATAAATATGCTGTGCTTTCATTAGTATAGTTATTATCTGTGTGGTCTTTTTATTATAAGCATTAGAAAAGGCACTCCCTATAAGAGATCTTAACATCTCCATTTTTTTCTCAACTGTTTCTGGGAGAGAACTAAGTCCTAATGCCCAAAAGCATCCATTGTATGTTATTAACTTCAAATTATTTTCTATTAATATGTTCTGTGGTTTAGATGAAGAACTCCAGAAGAAAAAGATGAAATAGAATATAGAATATTTATAAAGAATACTTAATATTCTTTTTTTTCTTTCAAATTATCATTTATTTCTTTTTTTTTATTTCAGCATATTATGGGGGTACAAAAGTTTAGGTTACGTATATTGCCCTTGCCCCCCAACCCCCTCCCCAAGTCAGAGGTTCAAGCGGGTCCATTCTCGAGACAGTGCACATCGCACTCATTATGTGGGTTTACCCCATCCCCTCCCCCCCCCACATCTGCCTGACACCCAATTAGTGTTATTCCCAAATGTGCTCTTAGGTGATGATCAGTGAAACCAATTTGCTGGTGAGTACATGTGGTGCTTATTTCTCCCTTCTTGGGATACTTCACTTAGTAGAATAGGTTCCAACTCTATCCAGAAGATTCTTTTCATTACATGAGTGGATTAGTAAAATGTGGTATATGTATACCATGGAGTATTACTCAGCTATAAGAAATAACAGTGATATAGAATCTCTTATGTTCTCCTGGATAGAGCTGGAACCCATTCTACTAAGTGAAGTATCCCAGGAATGGAAAAATAAGCACCACATGTACTCACCATCAAATTGGTTTCCCAGATCATCACCTAAGTGCACATTTGGGAATAACACTAATTGGTTGTCGAGCAGATTGGGAGGGGAGGGGATGGATGTATACCTACATAATGAGTGCGATGTGCACTGTCTCGAGAATGGACCCGCTTGAACCTCTGACTCGGGGGGTGGGGGGAGCATGGGCAATATACATAACCTAAACTTTTGTACCCCCATAATATGCTGAAATAAAAAAAAAAAAGAAATGGAAAATTCAAAGAATTCCCTATAGAGATTCAGGGCCTTAGAGAACTCCACCTGAAAGAATGTAGGGTCAGGAGTATGTCCCTCATTTGCTGCTGTGTCCTCAGGTTCAAATGAGCTTAGCACAGAGTAGGTTCTAATAGGTATTGGAATGAATGAATGAGTGATCAATCATGGGTGAGTATTAACTATTTTTGTGAAGATTGTTCACCTAGCAATTAGTAAGACTATTTTAGAAAACTCAGCTCTATACTACATCTGTATATGGATATACCTACATGTTTGCACCTCTGCTTGTGTATGTCTATTTAAAGAGTTTTTTTATTTAGACACTGTGTTTCTTTGATCACAATCCATATACTTTGAGCCATATTTTGGCTCATGATGTAATGTAGTGATAATAATAATGTAGTGATAATAATGTAGCCATTCACAGTGCCCGGCACTGTGCTGAGTGCTTTACATGGATTAATTCTTATCACAGCCTATGATAATAGATTAGACAATATGGTTTGATGGAAGAGCTAAGGTACACAAACCAGGCAATCTGACTCCTGATTACTCCTATGCTCCTGATTACTCTGGTGCACTGCCTCCCTTTTCCTTCAAGATAGAGGTCATGTTGACCATTCCCTGCATTTACTGACACTATTCTTGGAATAAACTGTAGGAATAAATAACCAAGAACCTCTTTTTCAGGGTAAAGTTTACAGTGAACATGTATTGCTTCTCACTGTGCAACATCTCTACCTTTTTCCAATGAGGGCAGTCACTAATTTAATTTTTGCAAACTACTCTTCCTTCATTGAAGATGATCTTAGCAGAAGGAACTGTCTTTGGTTTTTACCAAATCACCCGTTAATACTTTTCTTAGTTTTCAAGGTAATAAAATCAAGAAACTGAAGGGTACTGTGCTGTAGCTACTTCTAGAAAAGGGAAAACAGTCTGCTCTCAGGGGAAGGTTAGCATGATGAAAAAGAACATTTGCTTGACTCAAAACTACTGCATTCCCCATATCTTACACCATTGCTCTGGTACATGACAGGTCCTCAGAAAGTATCTGTGGGGTGAGTGGATGGGTACATGGGTGGGTGTTTGACTGGATATGCAAGCTAAGGGTTCCATAATGCTAAGACGGACTTCTCCCAGATGCCAGTCTCCAGACAGGCTCATCACTGTTTGTGGTGCACTACCACAGAACACATACATCCAATCCCAGCTCTACTGACTTAGATGCCATCTGTATTTTTCATAAGCTACTGTATCTAAAACATTAATTTTCATTAGATTTACACAGTCCTTTTTTTGTTTCCTAATTGCAATACTTAGACTATTCTGTGTATCTATATTTGGACCTCCAATGGTTAACAGAATATGTATGAAATGTTGTCTTTTTTAATTTAAAAAAATTTAGGGTGATTACAGATCATTTGGAAAATGCTTTCAAAGATCAGTTTTGGCTGGGTGCAGTGGCTCATGCCTGTAATCTTAGCATTCTGAGAGGCTAAGGCGAGAGGATCCCTTGAGGTCAGGAGTTCGAGACCATCCTGAGCAAAAGTGAGACCCTGTCTCTATTAAAAATAGAAAAAGTTAGCTGGGTGTGCCGGCACGTGCCTGTAGTCTCAGCTATTTGAGAGGCTGAGGCAGAAGAATAACTTGAGCCCAGGAGTTTGAGGTTGCAGTCAGCTATCATGATGCCACTGCACTCTGCAATAGAGCAAGACACTGTCTCAAATAAATTAAATAAAAAAAGATCAATTTTATAATTTTAGTTTCCTAATACACTAATATGATCCTTCTAATCTTTCCACTGTTTACCACACATAAAAATATTTGAGATCATATCTGTAAAATCTTTATAATTTAAAATAGCTTTTTATGAGAAGAGGGGTAGAAAGGGATATGCTCCAGCTCTCTGTAGTTCTCTGTAGACACTGCTGTCTTTTCATACTGTAAGTGTTAGAAGCTAGAGGCCTGAAATTATTTCAGAGAAATTAAGAATAGCTAATAATACAAGTATAGTGCACACTATTTGGGTAATGGGCACACTAAAAGTGCCAACTTAAGCATTATAAAAGGTATCCATGTAATAAAAATATTTGTTCCTCCTTAATATTTTGAAATTATTAAAAAATGAATAATGAGACCAAATAAAAGAATAGATAATAAGAGGTGATAAGAATGAGTCTTTCCTTTGATATAAGAAAACAGGATCTCAGTGACAGAAAAATAAAATCTCTTACAGATTTAAATTCAATTAACTTCAATAATGAAACAGATTCAAAGGCATAGTTTTATCATAAAACCGTAGACTATTGTGGATAAGGCCATCAGTCTATTATTGATCTCATTATGTAAAACTGAGTTACTTTTAGCATTTAGTTCCAAAAAATGTATCTTCTTTATAAACTCAGGTTTTTCTATTAAAGAATAATGCAAGTGTTTCTTTTAATAGAAAAACGTGAGTTTTATCCTTTAATAGAAAACTTTTTTTCTTGCCTATGAGAAAGTACACATGTAAATCTTAAGTCTTAATCATAGTAATCATTTTATCTTGTTATTAGTATGTTTGCTTCTAGCTTCTTCATATAGGTTTGATTTTCCATGTTTACTTTACCAATCTTACTGCAATTTGTTTAGCGTCTTCAGATATTTTCCTGTAAACAGGGTCTATAGTATAAATAAAATAAATCTGCATTTTGGTGTACACCTGACTTTATTTTAAAAGAGTGGGAGTTTTATGTACAGAAAGAACCTACAGAATTAATGTTGCTAGCATGTTCTAAGAATAGTTCATAATCTAGATGAAGAGGGAAAAAAATGTTTCTCTTCCCATAATCCTGTGGAATATTTTTGCCAGACACAATTTCATAACTCTTGTTTTGGGGTGGGATGGTCACAAAGCATCTCTGAAACACTAACAACAAATACAGACTCTCTCCTCAAAAAAAAAAAAAAAAAAAAAAAATCATACATGAACACACACACAAACTCCTCTAGCAGTTTCAGGGATCCACAACCCTCTGACTCTATTGAACTCCAGGTTTAGAACCATTGTCCTGGGGTGTCAGAAAGGAGCTAAAATTTATTGAATGTAAATTATGGGCCATATCAGAACCCAAGAGTTCTATGTCCAGCATTATTTCCACTGTCTAATACTTCCACCTAATCAGTCATTAATTACCATTAGTTCTTTCTTCCTGCCCAAAGTACCAGATCTTCTTGATCGTGTCTTGAGTAGTAATACACTTGGATTAATCTTCTATTTAATGTTTTTTACAATATTGGTGCTAATACATGGCCAAGTCTTTACCAATATCAGTATTAGTTAGATTGAAAATGAGATAAAACTCAACTAAAACATATGTCTCTTTGAGTTTAGTATCTTTAGGAGGTGATTTTTGTGTTTGACTTTGAATTATAAATCTACTCAGATCCTGAATAATGTTTTCATCCTAATTAAAGTGATGCATGACTGAAGCATGAACATGGTTGTAGATTGGGGAGAAATAGAAAAATAAACATAACTTGTTGATGATCTAAAGAAAACCCATCCTTAGTGAACCAAGCACTCTTTATAAATGTGAATACTGAATGAAACCTTTTTACCATCATAAGTGGAACTGCTTGATGACTAGAATTATGTCAGTGTTAAAATCCCTAGCCTCATTCATTTACCAAAGGTAAATACAATTAGATGTTTCTGGATAATACTTGTCCCTGCTGGGGCAATGTCTGAACCTCTGTCCACAAGATCGTGGCAATTATGGGTTCCCAGGCACATAAACACAGGTGGGTAATCTGAGGGCATGACATGCTGAGTGTCTTTCTCTTTACTAGGCATTTGGGCCTGGACCTGGTGCCTCGGAAGGACTTTGAAGTAGTGGATTCGGACCAGATTAGTGTCTCGGATCTCTATAAAATGGTAAGAAATCTAACATGGGATAGTTTGTTCCTGCACAGCTCATTTTTTCTCTTTTGTTTATTTTCCCTAATTAAATTATGAAACAATATTACTCAAATTGTTGCTTTGTCTCTTTCCCAGTGTACTTAAGGGATCTTACTTATTCTGACAGTACATATCGTGCTTGCTTTCCAAATGGAATTACAGTGTAGAAATGCTGGGGTTAATGTACTGTTTAGGGGTCACTTCTCTTTTGATTTTGCTGGTGAGATAGAGCTCCTTCAGCCTGCAGCAGTTACTAAAGTTATGTCTCTTTCCCCTATCTTCTTAGAAAAGAAGGTAAAGCTGGAAAGAGCCAATTATTGGATAATGCAGTAATTCAACCTGGAAATAATATACCAGTCTTTCCAGAGAGACAGAGCCTAATAGACACTTAGCTGTCTATTGGTTATTATAAAAATCTATCGAGTTGACTAATGACCATAATTACACTTACAGGCTGGATGAGAAGTAACTAAAAGAAAGGTACAATATTTTTAAATAAAACAAATAAATAGCAGAAACCTAAGGTAAAAATTAAGCTTAGACTGAGGTACTGGGTAAAACCTCACTTTGAGGAGTATATATTCATCAAGTATATATTGGTGAGAATTAGAAGTTTTAGAATCTCTTTAAGAAAATGTAGTATTTTAGGGAATATAGAAGGTACCAAGTATGTTGCCTGGTGGAAGACCTAACGAAATTTGACTAAACAATATACAAATAACATATCAGTTGCTTTTGCATATTTACTTGTATATATTTACTAGTGTACACAAGCATTTGTGTACAGTTGATTTAACTGTGCTCTATGCAGTATATGATATATATGAGACACAGAGATTAAAGCTGGCCTGACATGGTGGCATGCACCCATAATCACAGCTACTTGAGGCAGGAGGATCACTTGAGCCCAGGAGTTGGAGACTAGCCTGGGAAAAATAGTGAGACCCTGCCTCTGAAAAAAAAAAAAAAAGAAAAATATAAAGATAAACAAGACTTATCTCTTCTCTCAAGAATCTTACCATCTAGGGTGTTTGTTCCTAATCCCTTCTGGGTCATGGAGGATCGGATGAAATTTCCTCCCAAGACAATGCACATATCATTTGCACACAGAGTTTTATAATCAACTTTAGGTAATCAATGGGCAGTTCCTCCTCATGTTTGCTCCTGAAGCCCATGCATGGACCCCATGTTAGAAACTCTACTATAGTGGAGTCAATAGGCCATAAACAAATAATTGCCATATATGTGCTACATTACATAATTAAAGTATACACTGATGCTGTTAGAGGCAGTGACTGATTTCCTGACAATAGTAAAAGAGAAGGGAAGACTTTCCAAAATGGTACACAGCATAGGGAAGAGACAGTTCCAGGAAAATACAAGACATTTAATAACTTTGGCATGGAGGTATATTTTAGTGAATGAGAGTAAGGCCAAGAGGGAGGCAAGAGCCAGATCATGAAGAGCTTTTTATGTCCCAAATTGGACTCTATGCAGTAGTGTGATAGAATCATAAGAGTGGCATGATCACATATGGACTTCAAATATTGACTCTGTCTATAGCAAGTATAAAATGCAGAAGACTGGAATCAGGGAGTGAAGAGACCACAGTAAAGATTCGGGCAAGAAATAATGGCTAGACAGCAGTGGAAATGGAGAAAAAATTCAATAAGAATGTTGTAGATATTTGGAAGTCAAATTGATGAATTTTGATGATTGGATATGGGAAGTGAAGGGAGAATTAGAGTTTGAGGCTAAGAACTCTCTTTGGAATGGTGGCCTGGAGGATGTTATTTTTGTGGTAAGGATTTTAGATTTTATTCTAAGTGTGACAGAAAGCCTGTTAAGGTTTTTAAGCAGAGAAATCAAATGATCTGGCTTACATTTTTAAAAGTTCCCTCTAGCTGCTATGTGGAAAATGACTGGAGTGGGACAAGAATGGAAGCAGGGAGCAGTCATTCAAGCAAGAGATCTTAATTTCAGTAGCTTGAGCTAGAGCTAAAACAGTGAAAGTAATAAGAAGTTGTTGGATTCTGAATACATTTTGAAATTGGAACCAATCAGAGTCATTGATTAAATTGGTATATGTATATACAAGAAAGAGAAAGGTCAGAGAAGAATTATTCCTGTGTTTTTTACTTGCCCAGCAGTATAAAAGTAGAATGGGAAACATTGTGGAGGAAACAGGTTGGGGAGTGAAGCAGTGGAAATCAATTTTTCTGGTTTTTCTTTTCAAGTTTGAGATATCTTTTAGCCATTCCAACAGAGATATTAAAAGTCTAGGGAGGGGGCCAAGACAGCAGCCTAGAAACAGCCTGCATACACCGCTCTCCAGACTAGGACTTAAAGTTGCCAGTAGGTATTCACCTACATATGGATTATCTTAGAAAAAGCATTGTGAATCATCAGAGAAGTGACTTGAGACACCTAAAGTGAAGGAGGGAGAAACTGGGGTCAACCACTGAGTAGGATCAGAGGTGCCAGGTGCCCACACATGGGGAATGGACTGAGGAGAGAACCCCGGGGCTCCATACTTCCCCCGTGGACACTCCAACCTGAGCTGTGAGGGAGTCACTCCACCACTGCAGGACTCTGGGCTGATCAGGGAGCTGCTTGGAAACTATGCAGCAGCATTTCACCAGAGAGCAGGCATAGTAGGGTCTTGCTGGCCTCCAACCCCAAGTCGCTGCAACTGACGCCACTCTGAGCCCTCACCCCTAGAGTGCCCTGTTTGTACTGGGTCAGTTCCACTGTGGCTGTCCATCATCCCTGCTGGGCAAGGGAGACAGTGGGGAGGCCAGGCACTATCATGAACCCTGTGACGGGGTGCTGTGCACACACCCCCACCCATAACTTGGGAATCTGAGCAAAGCAGTTACCTGGGGCCCCCAGCATCTGCCGCCACCATCTGGATAGTGCTGTTGCTGCTGTTGCCACCTGAGTAGTACCTCAGCTGCTGCTTCCATCAGACCTGGACAGAGTGAACACCCACAGCCCAGGCACCCATGACCACCATTTAAATATAAATAGCCTTGCCCAGCCACCATGGCCTCAGCTGTGGGGATACCTGGGTAGAGCAAACTCCCACTCCACCCACCACCATGGAGAGGGACAACGCCAGCCCCCACCCAAGCTTCCAGCAGCATCCTGGAGACCAACCCACCACACTGCACAAATATCCCCCAGTACTGGCTTGGACCATGACAACCACAAGGGAACAGGGTGATACAAGAGAACAGCTGCATCACAGGCTGTCAGGGCATCTGTCCCTCTTCTGCCTGGTCAGTCTTCCAGACAAGGACTCAAGCATGCTATCCAGGAACCTCTCCCTATCTTCACTGAACAACAGAGTTCCCAGCTGAAGAGAACAGTTGTGAAGGAGGGAGAAATGGGGTCAACCACAATACCACAAAGCTATTACTTTTGAGCTGAGTGGAGAGATTCCAGATGAGAAGGAACCAGCATAAGAATGCTGGCACTTTGAAAAAAGCAGTTTCCTTTGACACCCCCAAAGAATCACACTGGCTTCCTAGCAATGGACTTCAACCAAAAGGAAATTTCTGAAATACCAGATATGGAATTCAGAATATGGATTAAGAGCAAGCTCAATGGGGTCAATGAGAAAAGTTGAAAACCAACAGAAAGAAACAACAACAAAAAAAATTCACAACATGAAGGAAGAATTCACTAAAGAGATAAATATTTTAAGGATAAAACAGAATATCTGGAGATGAAAGAGTCAATTAGGGCACTTCAAAATATAGTAGAATTTTTCAAAACAGACTGGACCAAGCAGAAGAAAGAATTTCAGAACTTGAAGACAAGCCTGTTGAATTAACCCAGTTAGTCAAAAATGAAGAAAAAAGAATCAAGAAGAATGAAAAAAGTCTTTGAGAATTATGAGACTATGTAAGATGTCCAAACATAAGAATTATAGGTATCCCTGAGGGATAAGAAGAAAAAGAAAGAAGCATGGAAACCTTACTTGTGGGAATAATGGAGGAAAACCCCTTGGTCTTGCTAGAGATATAGACATCCAGATACAAGAAGGGCAATGAACTCCTGTAAAATTCATTTGAAATAGGACATCTCCGAGACACATTTGACTGGGCAAAGTCAAAGTGAAGGAGAAAAAACTTGAAGCTGTGAGATAAAAGTATCAAGTAACTTACAAAGGAAATCCTATGAGACTAACAGCAGACTTCTCCGAGGAAACCTTAAAAGCTAGAAGGGAATGGGGTTCTATCTTTAGCCTTCTTAAACATAATAACTTCATTCATGGGGAAGGGCACTCCTCTAATCCCAGCTTAGGTGAGGCAAAGTCATAACATGTAAACAAAATGTTTGTACTCCCATAATATCCTGAAATAAAAAGAAAAAGAAAAGAATTTTGTATTCTGCAAAACTAAGTTTCATAAATTAAGGAGAAATAGTCTTTCCTAGGCACGCAAACACTAAGGGAATTTGTCACCACTAGACCTACCTTATAAGAAATCCTTAAAAGTGATCTATACACTGAACAGAAAAGTCAATACCCACTGGTGAAAACAACCAAAAGTAAAAACTCACACCTCTTATAAAACAGTAACACAAGTGAAAAAACAAAGCAACTAGATAGCAGTCAACAT
This sequence comes from Eulemur rufifrons, assembly GCF_041146395.1. Lineage (NCBI taxonomy): Eukaryota > Metazoa > Chordata > Mammalia > Primates > Lemuridae > Eulemur > Eulemur rufifrons. Next base: position 155,746,746 of record NC_090989.1, read on the forward strand.
GATGACTGGTACTGTATCTTATATATCAATATTAACATTGAATGTAAATGGTCTCAACTCCCCACTTAAAAGATACAGGTTGGCAGAATGGATAAAAACAAAATCCAAATATATGCTGTATTCAAGAAACCCATTTAACTTGTAAAGACTCTTACAGACTCAAGGTAAAGGGATGGAAAATATATTCCATGCAAATGGAAACCAAAAGCGAGCAGGAGTGGCTATTTTTATATCATACAAAATAGACTTTAAAACAACAGCAATATAAAAAAAAACAATGATGGTCATTATATAATGATAAAGGGATCAATTCACCAAGAAGGTATAACAATCTATTCATCCAACAGAGGAGCTGCCAAATTCATAAAACATATACTATTAGAATTAAGGAAAGAAATAAACAGCAACATCAAAATAGCCAGAGACTTTAACACTTTAACATTCCACTGTTAAAACTAGACAGATCATTGAGGCAGAACATCAACAAAGAAACACTGCACTTAAATCTCGAACAAATGGACCTAACAGATATTTATAAAACATTCCACACCAAAACTACAGAATATACAATCTTCTTATCAGCACATGGAGCATTTTCCAAGACAGATCATATGTTAAGCCACAAAAGTCTCAGCACATTTTAAAAAATCAAAATTATACCATGTATCTTCTCATATCATAACGGAATAAAGCTAGAAAATAATTCCAAGAGGAACCCTAAAAAATACAAAAATGCATGTAAATTAACCTGGTGCTGAATGATCCTTGGGTCAATGACAAAATCAAGATGGAAATCAAAAGATTTTTCAAATTGAATCACCAAAGCAAAACATGCTACCAAAATCTCTGGCATATAGCAAAAGTAGTACTAAGAGCGAAGTTCATAGTACTAAATGCCTACATCAAAATGCAGAAAGAAAACAAATTAGGAACTTAATGTTACACTTTAAGGAACTAAAAAAGAAGCTAAACCCAAAGTCAGTAGTGGAAATGAAATAACAAAGATCAGAGCAGAACTAAGTGAAATTTAAACAACAAAAACAATATAAAGAATCGATGAAACAAAAAGTTGGTTCTTTGAAAAGGTAAATTTGATAGACAACTAGCTAAATCAACCATGAATAGAAGAGAAAGGATTCTAATAAGCTCAATCAGAAATGAAAAAGGAGACATTACAGCTGTACCACAGAAATACAAAATATCATCTGAGACTACTGTGAAGACCTCTACACACACAAACCAGAATTCTAGAGGAAAGAGATAAATTTTTGGAATCACACAACCTCCCAAATTTGAATCAAGAAGAAACAGAAATCCTGAACAGATCAATAATGTGTAGTGAGATGGAAACAATAATAAAAAAAGAAAACTCCCAACAAAAAAAATGCCCAAGACAAGATGGATTCATAGCTGAATTCTATAAGACCTACAAAGAAGAGCTGGCACTTATTGTACCAAAACTGTTCCATAATATCAAGAAAGAGGGAATCCTCCCTAACTCATTTTAGGAAGCCAGTATCACTCTGATATCAAAGCCCAGAAAGGACATGACAGAAAAAGAAAATTACAGACCAATATCCCTCATGAACATAAATGCAGAAATTCTCAACAAAATACTAGCAAACTGAACCCAATAGCACATCAAAGAGATAAACCATCACAATCAAGTGGGTTTCATCCCAGAGATGCTAGGATGGTTCAGCATATGCAAATCAATAAATGTGAATCACCACATAAACAGAATTAAAAACAAAAACCATATGATCATCTCAATAGATGCAAAAAAAGCATTTGATAAAATCCAGCACCCTTCAAGTTAAAAACCCTCAGCAAACTCAGCATAGAAGGAACATACCTCAAAATTTAAAAACCCATATATGACAGCCCCATAGCCAACATTGTACTGAATGGGGAAAAGTTGAAAGCATTCCCTCTAAGATTTGGAACAAGACAAGGATGCCTACATTCACCACTTCTATTTAACATAGTCCTCTTAAGTCTGAGCCAGAGCAGTCAGACAAGAGAAAGAAAGAAAGAGCAAACAAATTGAGAAAGAAGAGGTCAAACTATTATATCCCTGTTTGCTGACAATATGATTTTATATCTAGAAAACCCTAAAGATTCCTCCAAAAGACTTCTAGAATTGATAGATAAATTCAGTAAAGTGTCAGGTTTCAAAATTAATGTATACTAATCAGTAGTATTTCTATACACTAGTAGCAGTCAAGATGACAGTCAAATCAAGAACTCAATCCCATTTACAATAGCTGCAAAGAAAATAAAATACCTAGGAATTCACTTAACCAAGGAGCTGAAAGATGTCTACAAGGATTACTACAAAACACTGATGAAAGAAATCAGAGTTGACACAAACAAAAGGAAATATATCCCATGCTCATGGATTGAAAGAATCAACATAGTTAAAATGTCAGTACTGCTCAAAGTGATTTACAGATTCAATACAATTCCCATCAAAATGCCAATGACATTTTTTGCAGATCTAGAAGAAACAATTCTAAATTTCATGTGTAACCAGAAAAGAGCCCACATAGACAAAGCAATCCTAAGCAAAAAGAACAAATCTGGAAGCATCACATTAACTGACTTCAAATTATACTACAAGGCTATAGTAACCGAAATAGCATGACACTGCTGAAATAGAAAATCCAGAAATAAAGCCACATAGCCACACCAACTGATTTTCAGCAAAGCAGACAGAATATTCCCAGCATTCAATAAATGGTGATGGGAAAAGTGGATAGCCCCATGCAAAAGAATGAAATTGGATCCCTATCATTCACCATATAAAAAATTAACTCAAGATAGATTAAAGACTTAAATATATTAGCTTATTAAACATGAAATGTGCGATTTCAAATCAAAAGTTTAAATTATTATATCTCAAACAAGAAGCATTACAATTAATCAAAGTTTGCACCTAAACTATCAACAGTTTTGCCATCTTAGCAGTAGCTTGCTTATGTCAGCAGCAAAGAAGCCTGGAGAGCAAGTGGTGATGAAATAGCCAAAGGCATTTTCCACAGCTTGTTGAGAATTGAATATTTTTCCTTGCAAAAAGTGGTCCAAAGCCTGGAAGAAGTGATAGTTTGTGTAAGGTCTGGTGAATATAGTGGATGGCAGAAAGTTTCCAAGTCCAGCTTCTGTAGTTTGAGCAGCATTGTTTGTGCAATATGTGCTCGAATGTTGTCTTGCAAGAGGATTGGCCTGTCTCTATTGACCAATCTCAGCTGCTTAATCCCAAGAATCCTCGTCATTTCATCAATGGGTTGCAGTAGACATTTCCTGTAATGGATTGACCAGGTTTCATGAAGCTGTAGTGGATAATACCAGCGCTGGACCCCCATCCAGACACCATTGGCATTTACTGATGAATATTTGGTTTTGAACTATGTTTTGGCACTTCATCTTTATCCAACCATTGTGCCAAACTCTTGTAATTCTCGGTTAGAATCCATTTTTCATCACACTTAACGATACGGTGTAGAAATGGTTTGCCTTTATGTCACGACAGCAAAGAAAGGCAAGCTTCAACGATTTCTCTTCTGACACTTGTTTAATTCACACAGTACCCATCTATCCAGCCTCTTTGCCTTACTGATTTTGTTTGAAATGGTCCAATATTATTGGAATAGTAACATCAAACCTTCCTGCTAATTCTTGCATAAGTTGAGATGCATTTACTTCTACCACAGCTTTCAGCTCGTCATTATCCACTTTGGTCTCAGATTGCCCTTGTGGTTCATTTTCAAGATTAAAATAATCAGAATGGAAGCTCTCAAATCATCAGCATACTGTGTGTTCATTAGCCACATCCTTCCCAAACACTTTGTGGATATTTTGAGCTGTCCGTACTATATTGGTTCCATGAAGGAACTCATATTCAAAAATAACACGAATTTTTTACTTATCCATGGTTTCACAAAAATTGCTCTAAAAGTTTTTTTGAAAGATAATCACAGGCCAAACCATGCGTTTGGAAGAATGACGGTGTACCTTCACAATAAAAATAAAACAAGCAGTGATTTATTATCTGAAGTGTCAGAGATATCCTCTGATAGTTTCCTTGGCTGTGGAGAAGATTTTTAAATTTGAACAGGTCCCATTTATTTACTTTTGTTGTTGCTATGATTGCCTTTAGGGTCTTCCTCATAAATTCTTTGCCCAGGCCAATGTCTGTAAGAGTTTTTCCAACATTTTCTTCTATAATTCTTATAGTTTCATGCCTTAGGCTTAAGTCTGTTATCCACCATGAGTTGACTTTTGTGAGAGGTAAAAGATGCAGATCCTGTTTCAGTCTTCTACATGTGGCTATTCAATTTTCCTATCACCATTTACTGTATAAGGATTCTTTTCCCCAGTCTGTGTTTTTATCTGCTTTGTCAAAGATTAGATGGCTGTATGAGGATAGTTTTATATCTGGATTGTCAGTTCTGTTCCATTGGTCTATGTCTCTGTTCCTGTGCCAGTACCATGCTGTTTTAGTTACTACAGCCTTATAGTATAGCTTGAATTCTGGTAAATTTATGCCTCCCAAATTTGTTCTTTTTGCTTAAGATTGCTTTTGCTATATGGTGTCTTCTCTGGTTCGATACAAAGCATAGAATTATTTTTTCTAGCTCTGTGAAAAATGATGTTGGTATTTTAATAGGGATTGCATTGAATCTGTAGATTAATTTGGGTACTATGGGTATTTTATTTTTCTTGTTGCTAGTGTGAAGGGTACTGCGTCTTTGATTTGGTTCTCAGTTTGACTGTTGTTGGTATATAAGAATGCTACTGATTTCTGTACATTGATTTTGTAACCTGAGACTTTGCTGAATTAGTTTATCAAGTCCAGTAGTCTCGTGGCAGAATCTTTGGGATTTTCTAGATATAAGACCATATTGTCAGCAAAGAGTGATAGTTTGACCTCTTCCCCTATTTGGATGCCCTTGATTTCCTTCTCTTGTCTGATTGCTCTGGCTAGGACTTCCAGCACTATGTTGAATAGAAGCGATGATATAGGGCAACCTTGTCTGGTTCTAGTTCTAAGCAGGAATGCTTTCAGTTTTTCCCTGTTCAGTATAATGTTGGCTGTGGGTTTGTCATATATGGGTTGTATCATTTTTAGGTAAGTCCCGTCTATGCCTATTTTCTTAAGCGTTCTTATCATAAAAACGTGCTGAATTTTGTCAAATGCTTTTTCTGCATCTTTGAGAGGACCATATGGTCTTTGTTTTTGCTTCTATATATGTGGTGAATTACATTTATAGATTTGTGTATGTTGAACCATCCCTGCATCTCTGGAATAAAGCCCACTTGGTCGTGATGGATTTTTTTTTTTTTTTGATAAGCACCTGAATTTGGTTTGCTAGGATTTTCTTGAGAATTTTTGCATCTGTATTCATAAGGGATATTGGTCTGTAGTTTTCTTTTTTGTTGCGTACTTTCCTAGTTTCGGTGTCAGGGTGTTGCTGGCTTCATAAAACATGTTTGGGGGAATTCCTTCCTTCTCAATGTTGTGAAATAATTTTTGTAGGATAGGCGCCAGTTCTTTATAGGTCTGGTAAAATTTGGGTATGAAACCATCTGGTCCAGGATTTTTCCTTTTAGGAAGGTTTTTTATTGCTGCTTCAATATCAGTACTTGATATTGATTTGTTCAGGAATTCTATGTCTTCCTTATTAAGCCTAGGGAGGCTGTGTGTTTCTAAGAATTTGTCCATTTCCTCCACATTTTCAAGTTTATGCGCACAGATGTTTTCATAGTATTCATAGATGATATTTTGTATTTCCATGGCATCAGTTGTAATTTCTCCTTTTTCATTCCTGGTGGAGTTTATTAGAGTCCTTTCTTTTCTGTTTCTCATTAATCTAGCAAGAAGCTTGTGAATTTTGTTTATTTTTTCAAAGAACCAACTTTTGGTTTTATTAATCTTCTGTGTAGTTTTTTTTATTATCAATTTCATTTAGTTCTGCTCTGATCTTTGTTATTTCTTTTCTTCTGGTGGATTTTGGTTCGGTTTGCTCATTCTTTCCAGTTCTTTGAGATACATTAGATTGTTTATTTGACAACATACAGAATGGGAGAAAATATTCCCGTATTCCACATCCGATAAAGGGCTGATAACTAGAATCTATGTAGAACTCAGGAAAATCAGCAAGAATAAAATCAAACAACTCTATCAAAAAGTGGGCAAAGGATATGAACAGAAACTTTTCAAACGAAGGTAGACTAATGGCCAACAAACATATGAACAAATACTGAGCATCTTTAATCATCAGGGAAATGCAAATCAAAACCACAATGTGATATCACTTATCTCCAATGAGAATGGCCTTTATCAAAAAGTTTCAAAATAATAAATGTTGGTATGGATACGGAGAGATAGGAACACTCATAGACTGCTGGTGGGACTGCAAAATACTACAACCTCTGTGGAAAGTAATATGGAGATACCTCAAAGAGCTACAAGTAGACCTACCATTTGATCCAGCAGTCTTGTTACTGGGCATCTACCCAAAAGAACAAAAGACATTCTATATAAAAGACATCTGTACTAGAATGTTTATAGCAGCACAATTCACAATTGCAAAGGTGTGGAAACAACCCAAGTGTCCATCAATACATGAGTGGATTAATAAAATATGGTTTATATATATCATGGATTTCTACTCAGCCACAAAAAACAATGGTGGTCTAGCACCTCTTGTATTTTCCTGGATAGAGCTGGGACCCATTCTACTAAGTGAAGTATCCCAAGAATGGAAAAAGAAGCACATGAACTCACCATCAAACTGGTATTAACTGATCAACACTTAAGTGCACATATAGTAGGGGGTGTTGGGCAGGTGGGAGGGGAGAGGAAGGGATGGGTATGTTCACACCTAATGGGTGTGGTGCATACTGCTGGGGGATGGACATACTTGAAGCTCTCACTCTGGTGGGGCAGAGGCAATATGTGTAACCTAAACATTTGTACCCCTGTAAAATGTTGAAATAAGAAAAAAATTTTAAATGTCAAAGATATCAACTGTCAAACTTAGTACTTAAGGAAATGGATATTTCATACTTAATAACCTAATAATATCTGAAATCATTAAAAGTCTAGGAGAAAATATAGGAAAAACTCTTCCGGACATCAACCTAGGCAAAGAATTTATGAGTAAGACCCCAAAGGCAAACACAGCAACAACAAAAATAAATAAATGGGACTTAATTAAATTGAAAAGTTTCTGCACAGCAAAGGAAATAATCAATAGTGTAAATGTGCAACTGACAGAGTAGGAGAAACTACTTGCAAAATATACATCTGACAAAGGACTGAAACAAATTGACAAGAAAAAGTAAAATAACCCCACCAAAAAGTAGCCAAAAGACATAAACAGGTTTTTTCCAAAAGATAAAACAAATGGCAAAAAAAAAAAAAAAAGAAAAACACATTAAAAAATGCTCAACATCTTTTATCATCAGGGAAATGCAAACTAAAAGTACACCAAGATGCCAGCTTTCCCCTATCAGAATGTCCATCATCATAAAATAAAAAAAAACTATAGATGTTGGCATGGATGCAGTGAAAAAGAAATGCCTATACACTGTTGACTGAAGTGTAAATTAGTACAACCTCTAAGGAAACAGTGTGGGATTCCTCTAGGAACTAAAAGTAGGTGTACTCTTCAATCCAGCAATCCCACTACTGGGTATCTACCCAAAGGAAGTGAAATCATTTTACAAAAAAGACATCTGCACCCAAATATCTATTGAAGCAGTATTGATGATAACAAAGATGTGGAATCAGTCTAAGTGCCCATCAGCAGATGAGTGGATAAAGAAAATATGGTGTGTGTGTGTGTGTGTGTGTGTGTGTGATGGAGTACTACTCAGCCATGGGAATGAAATAATGTCTTTTGCAGCAATGTTGATGGAACTGGAGATCATTATCCTAAGTGAAGTATCTCATAAATGGAAAAACAAACACCACATATTCTCACTAATAGGTCGGAGCTAAACGATGGTTATATATGGTCATAAAGTGATGTAATGGACATTGGAAACTGAGAATGGGGAGGCTGGCAGGAGAGGAGTGAGGGATAAAAATTTATCTGTCTATTAATTTACCAGACTTCAAACTATACTACAAGGCTGTGGTTACTAAATCAGCTTGGTATTGGCACAAGAACAGAGACACAGACCAGTGGAACACAACAGAAAATCCAGATACAAAACCATCCTTATGTAGCCATCTAATCTTTGACAAAGCAGACAAAAACATACACTGGGGAAAAGATTCCTTATTCAATAAATGCTACTGGGAAAACTGGATAGCCACATGTAGAAGACTTAAACAGGACCCACACCTTTCACCTCTCACAAAAATCAAATCACGATGGATAACAGACTTAAACCTAAGGTGTAAAACTATTAGAATTCCAGAAGAAAATGTGGGGAAAAACTCTTCTAGACATTGGCCTAGGCAAAGAATTTATGAAGAAGACCCCAAAGGCAATCACAGCAACAACAAAAACAAATAAATGGGACCTGATCAAATTAAAAAGCTTCTGCACAGCCAAAGAAACTGTCACGAGGACAAACAGACAACCTACAGAATGGGAAAAAATTTTCACATGTTACTCATCCAATAAAGGGCTGATAACTAGAATCTATTTAGAACTCAGTAAAATCACCAAGAAAAAAATCAACCCTATCAAAAAGTGGGCAAAGGAAATGAACAGAAACTTTTCAAAAGAAGACAGAAGAATGGCCAACAAACATATGAAAAAATGCTCAACATCTCTAATCATCAGGGAAATGCAAATCAAAACCACAATGAGATATCACTTATCTCCAGTGAGAATGGCCGTTATCATAAAGTCCCAAAACAATAAATGTTGGCGTGGATACGGAGAGATAGGAACACTCATACACTGCTGGTGGGACTGCAAACTAGTGCAACCTGTGGAAAGCAATATGGAGATACCTTAAACAGATACAAGTAGACCTACCATTTGATCCAGCAATCCCATTATCGGGCATCTACCCAAAAGAACAGAAGACATTCTATAAAAAAGACATCTGCATTCGAATGTTTATAGCAGCACAATTCACAATTGCAAAGATGTGGAAACAACCCAACTGTCCATCAATACATGAGTGGATTAATAAAATGTGGTATATGTATACCATTGAGTACTATACTACTCAGCTATAAGAAATAATGGTGATATAGCTCCTCTTGTATTTTCCTAGATAGAGCTGGAACCCATTCTGCTAAGTGAAGTATCCCAAGAATGGAAAAATAAGCACCACATGTACTCACCATCAGATTGGTTTCACTGATCATCACCTAAGAGCATATTTAGGAATAACATTAATTGGGTGTTGGGCAGATGTGGGGAGGAGGGGATGGGTATATACATACGTAATGAGTGCGATACACACTGTCTAGGGGATGGACACGTTTGAAGCTCTGATTCGGGTGGGGGAGAGGAGGCAAGGGCAATATACATAACCTAAACTCTTTTTACCCCCATAATATGCTGAAATAAAAAGAAAAAAAATAAAATAATTTTAAATTAAATAAATAACACTAAATGAATATGAAAGTTAAAAAGAAGGGTAAACTTTTTTGCTTTTAAAAATCTTTGAATTATCATTTTGACTGAATAATGACTATTTTATATTATAGTAAAAAAAAAAAAGAGTAAACTTACTCTTACCATATGATCTAGCAGTCACACTCCTTAGTATTTACCCAAAGAAGTTGAAAACTTACATCCACACAAAAACCTACACATGAATGTTTATATCGGTCTTATTTATAATTGCCAAAACTTGGAAGCAACCAAGATATTCTTCAGTAGTGAATGGATAAATAAACTGGGGACTATCCAGGCAAAGGAAAATTATTCACTGCTAAAAAGAAATGAGCTATCAAGCCATGGGGGGCATGGAAGAACCTTAAATGCAGTTTACTAAGTGAAATCAGCTCATCTGAAAAGGCTATATACTATATGATTCCAACTGTATGACACTCTGGAAAAGGCAAAACTTTGGAGAGAGTAAAAAGGTCAGTGGTTGCCAGGGATTGGGGAGAGAGGTATGAGTCAGTGTAAAACAGGGGATTTTTAGGGCAGTGAAACTATCCTTTATTATAGTATGATGGCAGATACATATCATTATGCATTTGTCAAAACCCACAGAATGCACAACACTGAGAATGAACCCTAACATAAACCACTGACATTAGGTGATAATGTGGCCATATAGATTCACCGATTGTAATAAATGTGCCTCTCTGGTGGGTGATGTTGGTAGTGGGGGAGTCTATGCATGTGAGGGGGACAGGTGGTATATGGAAAATCTCTGTACTTTTCACTCAATGTTGCTGTGAACCTAAAACTACTCTCAAGATAAAGTCTATTAAAAAACAAAATTTACCTATCAGGTTCAATGTACACTATTTTGGTGACCAGTACACTAAAAGCCCTGGCTTCAGCATTATACATTTCATCCATGTAACAACATTTGTACCTCCTTAATCTTTTGAAATTGAAAAATAAAACCTTTTAAAAAATGTCTAGAGTACATAAGTTCAGAAACAGCAATTTTAGAGCAATCAGATTATCTATGGTATTTAAAGCTGTAGGACTTGATTAGGTGACCACTCCCATCTCTAAACCTTTGTATAGTGAAATCCAGTGGTCAACACACCTCACACAGCACTTCCAGACAGCCAACCATCAATAGACCAAAAACCTGTCACGTGAAATTATGCTACCAAAGTAAACAACATACGAAAGGAACTTGGAAGAAACACTGGTTTCATCAGAAGAAAATGGTGATTGCTGTCTTCAGAGACAAATGAAGAAACAATTATGAAACAGAGTACAGCAACCCTATAAGCTTTAGAAAATTAAAAATGGGATAACTGGAATATACTTGGTGCTGGGATTAAAGGTATAAGCCACTGTGCCTAGCCTGGTTAAATTTTAAAGTTATCAATAACATCCATAGGAATATCCTTTTAGAACCTTTTTGTATGAACATTTAAATCTTTTGTTGGAGATTACAAACACTCAATATGAAGCTTTTTGATTATAACAACACTCCTTGTTATACATACACTTTACAAAAAAAAAAAAACTATGAATAGGATTATGCTTTAAATTTGCACTTAGAGCATTTTTTTCATGAAAAATTAAGTCCCTGTGCAAATGTTGAATGATAGTGATTGATAAAAATTTCTTGAAATATACACTTGGATTTTTAAAATTCTATATGACAAAAAACAGAGGAAGGCTTTAGTGCTGCTTTGTTTTTGCTTCTGCATCATAACAAATCCATTTTCAACAATAGTGATTTGGTGCTAACCCACATATAAAACATTTCAAATGAAAGTAGCAAAGTATTTGTATTAATCTCAATTAGCCATGCCTTCTTGTAAAATATGACTCTTGAAAATTACCTAAAATTAGAGTTTCTAAATTGTAGCAAGATCTAACAGAATACTAACATTGTAACTGCCTGCTTCAATGTTCTCCTTCCATGTTACCATGTATTGGGAACTGTGTTAGTCTGCTGTCTTCTAGTGCTAATTAATATTTTTAATAGATAAATGTTTATACTTTCATTGGAATAAAGCAATTGATTTGCTAAAATTCAAGTATAATATCATTGGTGATCCTGACTAAATATGCCTTATATTTCCTTATAAGAATCACAATACTTAACATAACTCCCAGCATATATAGCAGTCAATTAGTTCTATTATTCAGTTGAACAGCATATCCAAAGCTTCATAGTTTTATCCATTTTCCTAAACTTTTGTAGACTAAGTGGACTAGAGACTTAAAAGGGCTAAAAACTACTTTGCTACTGGGGAAAAATTGGAAGAGGGAGTAGTGTAGTCCATGCATTTCTTAATCAGTTTACATTTTTGACGTACATTGCTAGGCACCTGGGATATAAAGATAAATAAGACAACACTTTGCTCCCTAGGAGTGCAGAGTCTAGAATTAAGTAGTAAACATGGAAACATAATATTATACAGCCCTAATACAGGTGATGATGGCTCTGAAGAGGGATGTATTGGTTGGCCAGCTGAAGGCTACCTGACAACAGAGTAATGGTTTTTCCTTACAGTGCTAGAAAAGACATTCTAATGTGCCAGTTCTTATATCTTTCTCTGGCTGCCCATGTATTGGGCTTTCAGACTAGGTTGAAAAGTTCTCTCAAAATTTGATGCCTCTGAAGTCTAAAATGACATTTGTTATTGTTAACAGGGATATTTTTTACTGAAAGTAGCTGTTATTTTTAAGAGTTAGTAAACCTACTTGAGAAGAATGACTTAGTGCAGCCCCTGAATGTAAAATAAAATAATCAAATTAGTTTTAGGCCAGTAACCTCCTCATGAGGTATGGCCAGTAAACCATAGAAAAATTGATATTTTTCGAAAACCTGATTTTTAAAAAAGTTTTTTAACCTATTTTATATATGAACTTTTCTTTTGTGTATATAAAGTCTATATGATGATTTACCCAGCTGGTTGGGACTTGATTTTTTTATATTAAATATATATCATGAGACCATACAGTCTCATTAATGAATATTAGTAATAATAATTAGCTAATACTGCTAACAATACACATGGATATTTATTAATGAGCAAATATAGTTAAGGGAGACATTTAAATTAATACTTAATTTTACTTCACTTTTATTTAGGGTTAAATGATGTATTTGGAAAAGAAATGAAACCATTGTACTGCCACAACTATTCTTACTTGTGTGATATGGAGGAGTTCAACAAATGAGTGTTGTCCCACACCTCTAGGGTCCAAAAGGAAGTAGGATGGTAAACTCATTGTTGAGTTCACCAACACCAGGCACTGAATGTTTGTGAACTCACCATTCTTCCTGGCCAGTGTTTACTTTTAAGTGTGAATGAATTTTCTATCATAACTAATTATAAAGACTTTCACAGTCCTAGCCATAGGAGACCCCTTGGCCCTCGCAGTCCCTGACATTAGCCTAGGGAGCTATATAGAGTCTACTTGATTGCATTGTCTGAGAGATGGCATTCATGCTGAGTACCACACTCTCTCTGAGATTTAAGCAGCTGCACCACAGCATTATTTTGAGAGCCCAGCTTCCATCAGACTACATTCTGCCCTGGGGCCCAACAGGCCCTACATATCCACATCTATGGAGCCCCACTAATATCCCCAGATATCTACTCAGAGGGCTGTAGCATCACAACACCAGCTGGACCCAGCATTGTGGCTAGATCTCTAGCACTCTGGCCCAGGCAATATCCTATACCCTGGATAATGGACAGTGTAGCATACCAGGGAGGGTGCCCCTGGGACAAAGGGAGCTGAAGTATGTGCTCCCCAGAGCCTAAGAGCTACCTGCCTGGGGCCACTGCCACTGATAACAACAGGGCCACTACATTTCTGCATGTGCCTTCAGAGGGCCTAGGGACCCACATGCCATCCCAGAGCCTGAAGACAGGTCTGCCTCTCCCACTGCTGCCAGTGCCCAAGTATACCATCCAGGGTAGTAAGGACCAACCTACCTCACCCATCACGAGCAGTGCCCACACATCCCTTCCAGGACCTGGATATTGATCAGCTTCGTTCATCACTGCTGGTGCCTGTGCACATCATCTGGGGGCCAGAGGACAGGACTACCCTACAGCTATTGCCAACACATACTGTTCAAGGGCCTGAGGATTGACCCACTGAGCCTACCATTGCCATGGCTAGTGCTCTCAGGGGCCCAATGACCTGCCTGACCCACCACAAGGTCACGTACACTGCAGGGAGGGCCAAGGGACCAGCTTGCCTGGCATTTTCCTTCTTCACAAAACCTCGCCACAGCCTCTGCTAACAACCACAGCCTAAGCCACTAAGGAACTGATAAATGCCATGATTACAGATAAATCATTCAGAGACTACACTTCTCCACCCACCCAGAATCTAGGGTGCAAAGCACCCTACCCAACCAACACTATAGCTACATCTATAAGAAAAAGGCTTTTCCTATGAAAAGCAATCCATAAAATAGAAGTGACTGTTACATCAGATGTACAGATATCACTGTTAGGACACAAGAAACAAGAAAAAGCAAGAAAACAAGACACCTCCAAGGAAACACAATAATTCTCCAGTAACAGCTCCTAGAAGAGGAAATATATGAAATCTCTGAAAAATAATTCAGAATAATGATATTAAAGAAATTCAATGACATATAAGAGAATACAGATAATAAGAAATTAGGAAAGCAATGTATAAGTTGAATGAGTAGTTTTACAAAGGAGACAATAAAAAAGAATCAAGCAGAAATCCTGCAACTTAAGAATTTAATGAATGAAATAAAAATATGATCAAGGGCTTCCAACAACACACTAGATCAAATGAACAGATTTCTGAACTTGATGACAGGTCTTCTCAGATAACCCAGTCAGACAAACATACACAAAGACAATAAAAAAGAATAAAGAAAGTCTACATTATATATGAACACCATAAATCAAATAAATATTTGAATCATGGGAGTGTCAGAAGAAGAGAAGGGCAAAGGCATAGAAAACATTTTAATGAAATGAGAGCTGAAAATTCCCCAAGTATTGCAAGATATAAATCTAGATACAGGAAGCTCAAATCGTCCCAAACAGAGTCAACCCAATAAGGCCTTCTGTGAGGCACATTATAGTCAAACTGTCAAAAGTCAAAGACAATTCTAAAAACAACAAGGGAAAAAGCATCAAATCACATATAAGGTAATCTCCTTAGACTAACAAAGGATTTTTTAGCAGAAACCATATAAGCTAAGAGAGAATGGGATGGTATATTGAAAATGATGAAAGAAAAAAATTTTAGTCAAGAATACTATACCCATCAAGGCTATTTTTCATAAGTGAAGGAGAAATAACGTTTTTCCCAAATAAGCAAAAACAGGGAATCTATTACCATTAGACTAGCCCAACAAGAAATGTTTAAGGGAGTCCTACATCTGGAAGTGAAAGGGCATTATCTAGCATCATGAAAACACCCAAAAGTATAAAACTGACTGGTAGAATAGATACATGAAAGGGAAAGGAGTCAAATATTGCCACTACAAAAAAAAAAAAACACCAAATCATAAAGATAAACAATAAAAGAGGAAAAAGGAACAAAGGATATACAAAACAATCAGAAAATAATGAAATGACAGGAGCAGCTCCTCACCTGTCAGTAACAACCTTGAATGTAAATATTAATAGTTTAAATTCTCCATTTAAAATATATACCCTAGCTGAATGGGTAAAAAAAGCAAGACTCAACTACATGCTCACTTCACTTGTACGGACACACACAGACTGAAAATGAAAGGATGGGAAAAAATATTCCACACAAGTGGAAGCAAAAAGCATGCCAGGAGTAGCTATACTTATGTCAGACAGAATAGACTTTAAATCAAAAATAAAAATAGACAAGGTTATATATTATTATATAATGATAAAGCCATCCATTCAGGAAGAGAACATAACAGTTGTAAATATACATGCACCCAATACTGGAGCACCCAGATATATAAAGAAAATATTATTAGAGCTAAAGAAATCTATAGACCCAAATACATTAATAGATGTGGACTTCAACACCTCACTTTCAGCATTGGACAGACTATCTAGACAGAAAATAAAGAAACATCAGACTTAATCTGTACTATAAAACAAATCAACCTAAGAGATATTGACAGAATATTCACCAGCTGAAGAATACACATTTTTCTCATCAGCACATGGAACTTCTCCAGGATAGATCATAGGTTAGGCCATAAAACAAGTCTCAATAAATTTTTAAAAATCAAAATCATATCAAGTATCTGCTAAGACCATAATAGAATAAAACAAGAAGTCAATAACAAGAGGAACTTTGAAAACTGTACAAATACATGGAAATTAAATGACATGCTCCTGAGCAACCACTGGGTTAATAAAGAAATTAAGAAGGTAATTGTAAGATTTCTTGAAACAAATGAAAACAACATACCTAACCCTATCAGACACAGCAAAAGCAATGCTAAGAGGGAATTTTGTGGCAATAAACACCTATGCCAAAAAAGTAGAAAGATTTCAAATAACCTAATGATGCATCTCAAGGAACTAGCAAAGCAAGAACAATCCAAACCCAAAATTAGTAGAAGCAAATAAATAATAAAGATCAGAGCAGAACTAAACAAAATAAAGGCCAAAAACTAATGCAAAGGATCAATAAAATGAAAATTTGGTTTTTTGAAAAAATAAAATTGATAAACCTGTAACTAGACAAACCAACCAAGAATAACCATTCTACTAAGTGAAGTATCCCAAGAATGGAAAAATAAGCACCACATGTACTCACCATCAAATTGGTTTCACTGATCATCACCTAAGAGCACATTTAGGAATAACATTAATTGGGTGTCGGGCAGATGTGGGGTGGGGAGGGGATAGGTGTATACATACATAATGAGTGTGATGCACACTGTCTGGGGGATGGACATGCTTGAAGCTCTGACTCAGGGGGGAGTGGGGGGACAAGGGCAATATATGTAACCTAAACTTATATACCCCCATAATATGCTGAAATAATTTTAAAAAAGTGAAAAAATAAATAAAAATCAGAAACAAGAAAGGAGACATTACAACTGATACCATAGAAAGTTGAAGGATTGTTAGAGACTATTGTGGACGTCGATACACTATTAAATTACAAAACCTAGAGGAAATGGAGAAATTCCTGTACACACACAACCTACCAAGATTGAGCCAGGAAGAAGTAGAAAACCTGAAAAGAGTAATAACAAATGAGATTAAATTGGTAATAAAAAGTCTCCCAACAAAGAAAATCCCAGGACTATAATGATGGCTTTATTGCTGAATTCTACCAAACTTATAAAGAAGAACGAAAATCAGTTCTCAAACTATTCCAAAAAATTGAAGAAGAGAGGATTTTTCTTAACTCATTCTTTGAGATCAACATTACACTGATACCAAATCAAACAAGGACATAACAAAAAAAGAAAACTATATGCCAATATCACTAATGAACATAGACACAAAAGTCCTCAGCAAAATACTACCAAACCAAATCCAGCAACACATCAAAAAGGTAATACACCATGATCAGGTGGGATTTATTCCAGGGATGCAAATATGGTTCAACATGTGCAAATCAACATATGTGATACATCACATCAACATAATCAAGAGCAACAACCATATGATCGTCTCAGTAGACACAGAAAAAAGCATTGGAGAAAATTCAACATCCTTTCATGATAAAAACTCTCAGCAAATTAGTCATAGAAGGAACATACTTCAACATAATAAAGGCTATATATGATAAACCATAGCTAACACTACACTGAATGGGGAAAAGCTGACAGGCTTTCCTCTAAGACTGGGGCAAGACAAGGATACTCAACGTTCAACTCTTTTGTTCAGCATAGTACTGGATGTCCTAGCCAGAGCAATCAGGGAAGAGAAAGAAATAAAAGACATGCAAATTGGGAAGGAGTGAGTCAAATTGTCTCTCTTTTCAGATGATATGATTTTATATGTAGAAAAACCTAAAGACTTTAAGTAATAAATGCATTCAGTAAAGCTGCAGAATACAAAATTGGCATTCAGAAATCAGTAGTGTTTCTACACACCCATAACAAATTAGCTGAAAAAGAAATCAAGCAATTAATCCCATTTACAATTGCTACAAAAATAATACCCAGGAATAAATTTAGCCAAGGAGGTGAAATATCCCCACAATGAAAACTACAAAACATTGTTGGAAAAAATTGCAGAGGACACAAACAAATGGAAAGACATCCCGTGATCAAGGATCGGAAGAATTAATAATGTTAAAATAACCATATTACCAAAATCAATCTACAGATTCAATGCAATCCCTATCAAAATACCAATGATACTCTTCACAGAAATAAAAAAAATCTAAAATTTGGAACCACAAAAGACCCGTAATGGCCATAGCAATACTGAGCAAAAAGAACAAAGCTGGAGGTACCACAATACCTAATTTCAAAATATACTACAAAGCTAGAGTAGCCAAAATAGCAGGGTATTGGTGTAAAAACAGATGTGTAGATCAATGGAGTAGAATACAGAAACCAGTAATAAATCCACCTATTAACATCCAACTAATTTTTCAACAGAGGCTGCAAGAACAAACATTGGGGAAAGGACATATTCTCAATAAATGTTGCTAGGAAAATTGTATATTCATATGCAGAAGAATGAAACTGGATCCCTGTCTCTCACCATATGCAAAAATCAACTCAGGATGGATTAAAGACTTATTAAATGTAAGACTCAAAACTGTAAAACTGCTTGAAGAAAATATAGGGGAAACACTTCAGGACATTGGTCTAGGCAAAGATTTTATGGTTAAGACCTTAAAAGCACAGGCAACAAAAACAAAAATAGACAAATGAGACTATATTAAACTAAAAATCTTCTGCACAGTAAAGGAGACAATCAACAGAGTGAAGAGACAGCCTATAGAATGGGAGATAATATTTGCAAACTATTCATCCAATAAGGAACTCAATGCAATAGGAAAACACCAAATAATCCCATTGAAAAGTAACAAAATATCTGAATAGACATTTCTCAAAAGAATATATGCAAATGACCACCAGGCATATGATTATCACTAATCACGTCACCAATCATCAGGGAAACACAAAACCACAATGAGATATCGTTGCACCCCAGTTAGAATGGCTATTATCATAAAGACAAAAAATAACAAATGCTGGCAAGGATGAGGAGCAAGGGAAACTCTTACACACTGTTGGTGGGAATAAATTAGTACAGCCATTATGGAAAACAGTATGGAGGTTTCTCAGAAAACTAAAAGTAGAACTACCATACAATCCAGCAATTCCACTACTCGGTATTTATCCAAAGGAAAGAAAATCAGTTTGCCAAAGGGATAACGGCACCCTCATGTTTATCACAGCATTATTCACAATAGCAAGGATAAGGAATCACCCTCAGTGTCCATCAGCAGATGAATAAAGAAAATGTAGCATATATACATATATATGCACATAATAGAATATATACATACTAGAATATATACATAATATATAATAGAATACTATACATATATACATAGTATATATTACATATATACATAATAGAATACTATTCAGTCATAAAAAAGAATGAAATCCTGTCATTTGCAGCAATGTGGATGGAACTGGAGGTCATTATGTTAAGTGAAATAAACTATGCACAGAAAGACAAATATCACATGTTCTCACTCATTCTTGGGAGCTAAAAACATGGATCTCATGGAAGTAGAGAGTAGACTGATAGTTACCAGAGGATGGGAAGGTTGGAGTTGTGGTGATGAAGAGAACTTGGTTAATGGGTATGAACATACAGTTAGAAGGAAAGAATAAGTTCTAGTGTTCAATAGCACAGTAGAATGGCTATAGTTAATAATTTATTGTACATTTCAACATAGCTAGAAGAGAAGTTTTGAAATGTTCCCAGTACAAAGATGTGATAAATGTTTGAGGTGATTAATATCTTAAATATCCTGATTTGATCATTATACAATGTATGCATGTATCAAAATATCACATGTACCACATAAATTTGTGCAAATATTATGTATCAATAAAAAACTTTTTTAAAGATTCAAAACTGGTATCCTGACTTTTGCACTTAGGTTCCCTAATTACTATATCATACTGATTCCCACTGTATAATCTGAGCCTCACAATAACTTTGTGAGGAAGATAAGATAGGCTCATATTTCAGTTTTACAATTCAGGAAAATGTCTCTTGGAGAGATTAAGCAATTTCTCTGAAGTTTCACAGCATTTGAGTGGTGTATCCAGTATTAGAATCTGCTTCTTCAGACTTTAGCTAGCAGGAAAGAAACAGCATGGAGAGATGTTTGGGAGGGAGCCTGTTTTCATTAAAGGGGAAAACCTGAAGAAGCTGAATTAGGCTGCTCAAAAGGTGGTACAGTGTGTGGACAGGACAGTAATAAAGCAAAAATCCAGTAGCCGGCACCCATTGTGACTTGGCTGGTACTCTGAGCTGGAGAGGCTCAAGTTTGAATCCAGACTTTGCCGCCACCTTGCTGTGTGATACTCAGCAAGTTACATTCCTACTCTAGGCCTTAGTTGCCTTCATCAAATGTTAATGACACTTATCTAACAAGATCATCAGAATCAAATGAGATCATGAATATAAGAGATATAGCAGACTGCCTAGCATATAGAAGGTGCTTAATAAAATTTAGTTTTTTCCCTGGAAGAGTGAATTTTTCTTTCTTTCTTTTCATAGCATTTATCTAGCCGACAGAGTGTACAGCAGAGCACATCCCAGGTAAGCAGCGTACTCAGGCCTCCTAGTATTTCCCCTCAACTCTCTCTTTTAAGAGATCACAACATATCAATGTACCTGGAAATGACAGACAGCAATGACTTATTGATTCTGTGGTGTCTTTATCCAAGGAGGTTTGACCTTCAAACAGATTTGGCCAGTCTCCATTTCTCTGTGCAAATTTGCATAAGCACAATTAAAAGAAAATAGACTGAGACTAAAATGAATCAGCTTGGGAGAAAATAAGAACGTTACTAACATTTAGAATGATAACTATTACCATCTTACAGTGTAAATCAAGTGCATCAGGGTCATGATGGCATCTCTAAGAAATGACTTTGAAAATAGTCCCTGAAAAATTTAGATGTTTGTGACCTGGTGGACATTTTGAGTTCGCTTCTAAGTTGGAATTACTGTTCCCGTATTTCCTTCACTGTTTACTTCTCCCAGCTGCTTGCTTGCCCACCTCAGCCTAAGTCTGTCAATGTAGTAACCCCTACTAGCTGAGAAAACATCTTTAGTCTCTCTTAAATAATTCCCTTCAACAATGTGAGGAGAGTTAGTAATTTAGTTTCTAGTTTTTAAGGATCAATATAATAACTAAAATAGAAGTCATTGTTTTTTGCTTTCGTCATTAGGTAGATACAATGCGCCCACGTCATGGGGAAACCTGTCGGATGCCAGTGCCACATCACTTCTTCCTCAGCCTAAAGAGTTTCACCTACAATACCATTGGAGAAGATACCGATGTCTTCTTTTCCTTATATGACATGAGAGAAGGCAAGCAGATAAGGTAAGAGTTACTGTAAGTTCTGGTGAGGTTGAGACTCTTTGTTAGGATGATATGGGTCATAGGCATTTGTGGCTTTCAGAGAAGATAAATGCACAGAGGAAGGAAAACAAGATAAAGTAACCTTGTCTTGTTAGGTAAGAGTTTGGCCCCAATTTCCAGTGTACCCTTAAGTCATCTAAACCATACCACGTGTGGCCCTGCTTTTTTATTCCTATTTCCATAGGAAAGCTCAAAATTGAGTCTTGGCTATCACCACCTCACAGAGAGAAAAGGATGCATCTATTTAATGCCAGAGAAAAGGAATGGGAAAAACATAGAACAAAGGAAATGCAGCAGAGATGCCCAGCCCCAGTGCACAGGAAGTCTTTGGCCCTGGCTTGCTACATGTGGGAGAAAGGGTTCACAGGGAAAGAGCCTGATTGCGTCCCATCTGGCAGCCCAGTGAGGGGGAGAGGATCTTCTGGGCAGAAAGGAAGGCTAGCCTACCTTTGTCTTTCTCTTTGCCTTGGAATGAAGGATAGGCAAAAAAACAGACTGACGTACAGTAGACTATTTATCTTGGCAGAGTAACAAGGCCCTGCTTTCTCCCTTGAGAAAGGATAGGGAAGAATTAAGGAGACTTTCTGGGCTTCCCTTTCTTTAGAAGCCAGCAAGGCTCTGACAGTGTGAGATGACTTTTGTAGCTAAAATGAAATTTAACAGAGTCCAGCTGTTTCTCTGTGATCATCTTTTAAGTGGGACAGAAAGAAAATAAATCTTGAATTTCTTTTATCTTGCTTGGAAACTTCCTATGTTAGGAGTGCTTTGTGGGTTTTGTTTGTTTTTTTACTTAAAATTTGAAAACAGCTCTTTCACTTTTCCAATTGCATGTGTTAACTGAAGAAATAATGAGGTTCATAATTTGGAAAAGAGAGCTTTATTTCTCATACAGGGTTGTAGCCTGCTGGTGGCCATTCCAGCAGTCTGGAAAGCAAGGCCCCCCAGCCACAAGCCAGGAACATGTGCTTTGAGGCAGGGACAATAGGAACAGAAATATACATATTTAACAAGCTATAGGAGGAGTCATGAATATTTATGAAAAAAGAAGCCTGTGTCTGTGCAGTGGAGCTTTCTGCCCTTTTATGGGGTCCATGTTCAGAGATGACTGCCCTCTGTGTCAAAAGGATGAATCAAAACCCCTCTCTGTTTAAAACCACTTCATTGTTGGTGATCTTTTTTTTCAGAAAAGAATGCTAGTCTGGCCCTTAGGGAAAAAAAGCCTGATGGCCATTAGCAAGGGAGGGGGTAAAAGGATGCATGTCTCACCTCCCATCCTGTCATGGCTTGGAATTCAGTTTTAAGGTTTCTTTGGGGTCCCATTGGCCAAGAGGGGGTCCGTTCAGTCAGTAGGGGTTTGCTTAGGATTTTATTTTAGTTGACATGTTACATGTGGGAAAATTAAAAATGGAAGTTATAACAGAATGCAAAAGAAAAAGTTAATTTACATGCTCCACAATGCTTCTGATCTTGACAAAATAAATTAAAGTACTGTGCTTCACTTTGGCCTAGAAATACAATGATACACCCATCGATCAAGGCATATGAGTTTTCCTTGTCATCAGTGGCTCCTACTATGTGCCCTTAGGAAAGCTGTTATAGAGAAGGAAGCAGTGGTAT